>NC_083103.1:62159892-62459892 GCF_949774975.1 Lagenorhynchus albirostris | reverse complement strand
TTTGTATCCATTCAGCCAATCTGTGTCTTTTGGTGGGAGCATTTAGTCCATTTACATTTATGGTAATTATCGATATGTGTGTTCCCATTCCCATTTTCTTAATTGTTTTGGGTTTGTTATTGTAGGTCTTTTCCTTCTTTTGTGTTTCTTGCCTAGAGAAGTTCCTTTAGCAGTTGTTGTAGAGCTGGTTTGGTGGTGCTGAACTCTCTCAGCTTTTGCTTGTCTGTAAAGGTTTTAATTTCTCCATCAAATCTGAATGAGATCCTTGCTGGGTAGAGTCATCTTGGTTGCAGGTTTTTCTCCTTCAACACTTTCAATATGTCCTGCCACTCCCTTCTGGCTTGCAGAGTTTCTGCTGAAAGATCAGCTGTTAACCTTATGGGGATTCCCTTGTGTGTTATTTGTTGTTTTTCCCTTGCTGCTTTTAATATGTTTTCTTTGTATTTAATTTTTGACAGTTTGATTAATATGTGTCTTGGCGTATTTCTCCTTGGATTTATCCTGTATGGGACTCTCAGTGCGTCCTGGACTTGATTAACTATTTCCTTTCCCATATTAGGGAAGTTTTCAACTATAATCTCTTCAAATATTTTCTCAGTCCCTTTCTTTTTCTCTTCTTCTTCTGGAACCCCTATAATTTGAATGTTGGTGCGTTTAATGTTGTCCCAGAGGTCTCTGAGACTGTCCTCAGTTCTTTTCATTCTTTTTTCTTTGTTCTGCTCTGCAGTAGTTATTTCCACTATTTTATCTTCCAGGTCACTTATCCGTTCTTCTGCCTCAGTTATTCTGCTATTGATCCCATCTAGAGTACTTTTAATTTCATTTATTGTGTTGTTCATCGTTGCTTGTTTCATCTTTAGTTCTTCTAGGTCCTTGTTAACTGATTCTTGCATTTTGTCCATTCTATTGTCCATTCTATCTCCGAGATTTCGGATCAACCTTACTATCATTATTCTGAATTCTTTTTCAGGTAGACTGCCTATTTCCTCTTCATTTGTTAGGTCTGGTGGGTTTTTATCTTGCTCCTTCATCTGCTGTGTGTTTTTCTGTCTTTTCATTTTGCTTATCTTACTGTGTTTGGGGTCTCCTTTTTTGCAGGCTGAAGGTTCGTAGTTCCTGTTGTTTTTTGTGTCTGTCCCCAGTGGCTAAGGTTGGTTCAGTGGGTTGTGTAGGCTTCCTGGTGGAGGGTACTAGTGCCTGTGTTCTGGTGGATGAGGCTGGATCTTGTCTTTCTGGTGGGCAGGTCCACGTCTGGTGGTGTGTTTTGGGGTGTCTGTAGACTTATTATGATTTTGGGCAGCCTCTCTGCTAATGGGTGGGGTTGTGTTCCTGTCTTGGTAGTTGTTTGGCATAGTATGTCCAGCACTGTAGCTTGCTGGTCGTTGAGTGAAGCTGGGTGCTGGCGTTGAGATGGAGATCTCTCGGAGATTTTTGCTGTTTGATATTATGTGCAGCTGGGAGGCCTCTTGTGGACCAGTGTCCTGAAGTTGGCTCTCCCACCTCAGAGGCACAGCACTGACTCCTGGCTGCAGCACCAAGAGCCTTTCATCCACAGGGCTCCTTAATTTGGGATGATTCGTTGTCTTTTCAGGTATTCCACAGATGCAGGGTACATCAAGTTGATTGTGGAGCTTTAATCCGCTGCTCCTGAGGCTGCTGGGAGAGATTTCCCTTTCTCTTCTTTGTTCTCACAGTTCCCAGGGGCTCAGCTTTGGATTTGGCCCCGCCTGTGCGTGTAGGTCGCTGGAGGGCGTCTGTTCTTTGCTCAGACAGGACGGGGTTAAAGGAGCCGCTGATTCGGAGGCTCTGGCTCACTCAGGCCGGGGGGTAGGGAGGGTCACGGAGTGTGGGGCGGGCCTGCGGTGGCAGAGGCCGGCGTGACGTTGCAGCCTGAGGCGCACCATGCGTTCTCCCGGGGGAGTTGTCCCCGTACCCCGGGACCCCGGCAGCGGCGGGCTGCACAGGCTCCCTGGAAGGGCGCGTGGCTAGTGACCTGTGCTCGCACACAGATCTCCCGGCGGCGGCAGCAGCGGCCTTAGCGTCCCATGTCCGTCTCTGGGCTCCGCACCTCCAGCCGCGGCTCGCGCCCGTCCCTGGAGCTCTCCCAAGCAGCGCTCTCAATCCCCTCTCCTCGCGCACCAGGAAACAAAGAGGGATGCAAAAGTCTCTTGCCTCTTCGGCAGGTCCAGGCTCCCCCCGGAATCTCTCCCGGCCAGCCGCGGTGCACCAACGCCCTGCAGGCTGTGTTCACGCCGCCAACCTCAGTCCTCTCCTGGCGCTCCGACAAAAGCCGGAGCCTCAGCTCCCAGTCCCGCCCGCCCCAGCGGGCGAGCAGACAAGCCTCTCGGCTGGTGAGTTCCGGTCGGCCCGATCCTCTGCGCTGGAATCTGGCCGCTTTGCCCTCCGCACCCGTGTTGCTGTGCTCTCCTCCGCGGCTCCCAAGCTCCCCCACTCCGCCTCCCGAAGTCTCCACCCGCGAAGGGGCTTCTTAGTGTGTGGACACTTTTCCTCCTTCACAGCTCTCTCCCGCTGGTGCAGGACCCGTCCCTATCCTTTTGTCTCTGTTTAGTTTTTTCTTTTGCCCTAACCAGGTACGTGGGGGGTTCCTTGCCTTTTGGGAGGTCTGAGGTCTTCTGCCAGCGTTCAGTAGGTGCTCCGTAGGAGTTGTTCCACGCGTAGATGTATTTCTGGTGTATCTGTGGGGAGGAAGGTGATCTCCGCGTCTTACTCTTCCGCCATCTTCCCGGACGTCCCCATCATTGTGTTTTCTTTGGCTTTTAATTCTGAAAATTCGGAACCTTTTCTCCTGAGTAGGGTGACAGGAAGAGATTAGCCTCCCTGTTCAATGACCTTGACACCTGGTACTTCTTTAAAAACCAAGTATATCATTTAAGGGACTGTAAAGACAGCATTTTGAGGGCTTCTTTAGAATTCTGTTGAGTTCATCAAATATTAACCGAGTGTCTTCTCTCTAATTAACTCTGCACTAGCCAGTATAAACCTTTATCCCTAAGAACAGCCATTGTCTAGTTCTAGCCTGTACTCAGTAAGGAAAATAGCTGTCACCTCTTCAGTATCTAATATATGATAGGCATTTAGTCCCTATTATTTCTAATTGTAGTAGCAATCTTGTAAGGTAGGTCTTATTATCCGCATTCTATATGTGGGGTATGTGAAGTTCAGAGAAGGGAAGTAACTTGCCCAAGGTCATATAGTTGGCAAATGACAGCTCCTGGATTTCAGTCTTTCGGACTCAGAGCCACGCTCCTTACAGATGAGGGCTGACCTCTTATGATGTGCTATGTATTGCTCACAGCCCTCTTGATTTCCAAAACCACCCAGACCTTCAGAAATCTTGAAGGGTGCAAGTTAGTACTGTGGACTACGTTTTGCAGCTGAAGAAAATAGATTTATGTGTAAAGAGACCTGTGGATGTGAGTATTTGGAAATTGGGAGCCCTTATGTTGCTTCATCTTCTTAACACCGATGAAAGTATTCCTGGCACTTACTGGCTATGTGGCCTTAGGCAAGTTTCTTGAACCCTTTGATCCTCAATTTCCAAATCTGTAAACTTGGAAAATAGTTACCTCCTCATAGGATAATGCATGCAAAGGACTCAGCACTATGCCTGGCACTCAGTCATCACTCAGTTGATGCTAATTATCTAAGAGGTTCAGGTAAAGAGTTCTGGGTGTTCAGAGGCAAAAGAGGTTATTTCCTGAAGAGGGATCACAGAGGTTTTAAGGGGGCCCTGGCATCTGAGCTGGCTATTAAGAAAGATATAGAATTTGGATGTGTAGAGATTGGGGGAGGAGGAGGCCATGGAGAGGGACATTCCAGAATAGAAGCATTTGTTCCCCTTTGTGTCCCAGAACCCAGCCTCAAGTTGGGCCCATTGTAGCTGTTCAGTAAATACTTGGTAATGATGGTGTGTCTGTCCCAGTGAGGACTCCCTGCCCTGAGCGTCCCCTGGCCGTACACATTTGGTCCTGACCCCAGTTCAGGTCAGAATCACCTAGGGCAGTCGGAATTTTGCTCTGCACATTTAAAGGTGCACCCATGCTCTCTGGAGACGGTACTTGTAGGGAGGTAACAACATGGGAATCTACTGACTTCTCTCGCAGATGTAATTTTTTTTAAATTACGTGATTTCTTTTATTTTAATTTTATTTATTTATTTGTTTATTTATTTTTGGCTGCGTTGGGTCTTCATTGCTGAGTGCAGGCTTTCTCTAGTTGCGGCGAGCGGGGGCTCCTCTTCATTGTGGAGCATGGGCTCTAGGCGCGTGGGCTTCAGTAGTTGTGGCACATGGGCTCAGTAGTGTGGCATGCGGGCTCAGTAGTTGTGGTGCATAGGCTTAGTTGCTCCGCGGCACGTGGGATCTTCCTGGACCAGGGCTCGAACTCGTGTCCCCTGCATTGGCAGGTGGATTCTTAACCACTGCGTCACCAGGGAAGTCCTACGTGATTTCTTTTAATTTTCACAAGTGTCTTCTTTTTAAGAAGAGGAATATTAGGCTCATAGAGCTCAAAAAACATTCCCTCTGCCTCAGAGCCACTTAGTAATATAACTAGGTCTTGTATACAGGTCTTTGTGGGTTTTTTTGGTTTGTTTGTTTCTTTGCGGTACGCGGGCCTCTCACTGTTGTGGCCTCTCCCGTTGTGGAGCACAGGCTCCAGACGCACAGGCTCAGCGGCCATGGCTCACGGGGCCCAGCCGCACCGCGGCATGTGGGATCTTCCCAGACCGGGGCACGAACCCGTGTCCCCTGCATCGGCAGGCGGACTCTCAACCACTGCGCCACCAGGGAAGCCCAGGTCTTTGTGTTTTGACTCCTCTTGCAGATGCAATTCTGATCCCAAGTGCTCAGATTCATTAGTGACTGCCTGGGCACTCAGAGGAGACCTGACGTTCAGGTTCCATCCTTCAGTGATAAGAGCTGATATGAGAGTTGTAGGTCGTGGAGGTAAGAGATAGATAACCTTCTTGTCTTTATCGTTTCCTGTTTCAGCTGAGCAGAGTAAGGACAGAGCAAACAGGGCAAAGGAAAGCTGGGTGAATAATGTCAACAAAGATGCTCTCCTCCCCCCGGAGCTAACCGGTGTTGTAGAGGAGCCAGAAGAAGATGTAGCACCTGCAAACCCAAGGTAAGACTGAGCTCTTGGGGAGCACTGCTGCACGTGGGATTCGTGGCTTGGTCCTGCTATGTGAGTGCAAATGCCAGACAGGTCTCACGGGCATGGGAAGGGGGCATGTATGAGAGAATTCTGGGCCCTGATGTGGACAAAGCCTGCGCAGTACTCTTTCTCAGCTTCCAGAATTTCTAACAGATCTGCATAGTACATAAAACTAAAATGTTAAGTGGTGATTTCTTCCAGCACCAACAAGAGCTGTTTTTTTATTTGTGCTAAGGATATCTCCATAGAGTCAGTGAAGAGATACTCCAAAATGAATGTAGGGGAATAAGTCATTCAGGAAAGAGATGAATGATGATCAAATTGTAACAGCTTGGTGCAGTAGAAGAAGCTCAAGCACAGGAACCAGGCAGACATGAATTCACATCCTGACTATGCCACTTATTAGCCATTTGACCATGGGCAAGTCACTTAATCTCTCTGAATCTCTTTTCCTAACTATAGATAGGAATCATACTATATAGGAAAGGTTATGGTGAGAATTAGTGGTAACGTATGTAGAATACCTGGCACATGGTAGGCACTCAATAGATGTCTCTTAAGGATGCAGATTGCCCTCAATATTTCAGTCTTGATTTTTTGTGTTTTCCATACATTTTTATCATCTGGCCAATCAAAACGTGCATTTGTACAGTACATGGTTCCTGTGATATAGCTGATTATGGGGTTTCGTTGTCACAGACTTTTTGGAACCATGATGATTTGCTTTTAGGTATTTAAGGATCTTCCCATTGGTGTCTGTCCCTTGGTGGTATAGTTGTTACCCTTTGGTGGGAGAGCAGTTGCATTTTATCTCTACTTCCTCAGTGAAGACAACTCAATTCAGAATCTCCAACTGGAATGAAGTCAGTGAATTTGCTGGTGGGACAGCCAGTGATCCAGGATCCAAGGCTGAGGCACCTGGGGAATAGGGATGTTTCCAACATAATTTACAGGTGAGGGAGAGGGTCTATACTGTAGGCACCAACAGGCATTTCAGAGTCAAATATAAGTAAAGTTATGTCACATGGATGATGGAATACTGATTCTATTGTTCCCCATTATTTATCCATTTCCCTTTTGGAGAGGACTTGCTTTGTTTTCCTGGGTGGTAGGTGGCACTATTTCCCCTCTAGGATGATTTGTAATGTTCTGTTATATCTGTAGAGGCCATGTCGGCTAGAGGTTGAAACACCTTAACAGTAGCTGTGAATTGACTCTGTGACCTTGCACTAGAAGTGACTTAACTTCCTGGGCCGTTGTTTCCTTGGCTGTAAAATGGGAATGAAATAGTTTGCTAGCGGGATTGTTGAGACTCTAATTAGCTTGTACATGTAGAATTCCTAACACATAGTTCATAGTGCATAGTAGTTGCTCAATGAATGGAAGTGTGGGCTCTCACATACATACAGGTATTTCAGGGAGCTCAGGAAAGGATGTGAGAACACGTTACCTCTTTCTCCTTGTGCCTCCCCATGTTCCAGCTGCCTGCAACTTCCCTAATGGGATGAAGGCCTGCCTTCCTTCCATACAGCAAGAGGATACCTTAAATATTAGAAACTCTGGGAGTGAGAACACAGGCATTTAGATTCCCCTTCAAGGAACTGAGAGCAGCTCCTAAGAGCTGGGTTTGGTGGGGACCCCAGAGTGCTGACTGACTGAGGGAAGAGATGGACAAGAGAAGATTTGAGGGTGTCAGACACAAACTTAGCTCATTGTACTCTTTTATCTGGGTCAGACTTCCTGTCCTTCTCCCAGGAACTCATTTCATCTCAAAGGACCTAAGGGACCGAGGTGTCACTGCCCTTAGAGCATATAGTGTCCACATTTGCATCTCCATCGTTTGCTACATTTCTCACGTGACCTCAGAAGAGTCTTTCGGGTTTCATCTGTATGTACATCAGAACTAAGCTGCCTCACCAGGATGTTATGAGACTGAATGAAATGAGGTATGGGAACCACTTGGCATTTCTCAGGAAGAAAGAAAATTGGCAATTTGCAGGTGGCCTCATAATTATGTTATTATAACATAGATGAGGTAGGTTGAGAAGGCAGGAATAAAAATGTTAGATGTATCCAGCACGCCTTGCTCATTACGTGGCACGGGTGGTAATCACCCAGAACTGTAGAAGGAGCTGTTGTTTAATTCCTCCTTTCCGTGTCAGAAACTACTGCTTTACTCAGTATCAGGTTCCAGCATGTTTTTCACCTATACTTTAACATTTGGGAACTGGGTGTGTTAAGTATATTTTGGGGCCTGTACTTTTAGACTAAGTGAACTTCAATAGAATGACTCAATACCTGTCAATATTTTGTTAGCCAGGAGTCAGGAGTTGGGGAGTGTAAGCCAGCAGTGACTGGATATTGGAGCTTCTGAAGGAGTTTTTTCTAATAAACTCTGAGGCAAGAGTCCTTCTTCCGTTGTGGGTACAATTCTGTGGGCTTCTGCCTGTGAATAGTTAAAACACTGTGGGTATTCAGTGTGTATTCAAGCATGGGAAGCTACCTGCGTTATTTTGGAACTCATCTTTGTTTGCATCTGTAGCACGGGGAAGCAGAGAGAGGTTTGATGAACAGAGCAGCAGAGAATGAGGTTCCCTTTCGAGTGGCAAAGAAAAGTACAAGTGATCCCAGCTCTAGTTCTGGTTACTGATTTTCAGCATGGTAGTATTGGCACACACAGTGGTAAAGGACCAGTGTTTGGGGTTTTAAAAAAAGGCATAGCATATTTTTTAATTTGCTTCACTCAATCCCTGAGCCATTTCTTCATGTGTTTGTTGATGTGTTGAAGCCTCATTGAGCGTAATACATGTTAGCACAGCACTGGGTACTGGGCATGGGCACAGCATTGGCTGCCAAGGAGAAAGGGAGAAATCAACAATCCAAAGGGAGAAACCAACCACAAAAAACACAGGGGGAAAAAAAAAGCACTTGCAAAATTTGCTTCTGATTCCAGACACAGTTCATATTTAAGCTGAAAAATACCTCAGAAGAGGGTATGTCTGGTGTTATTTGTAACTGCTTTATTTATTTTTTAATTTTTTGGTCGTGCCACAAGGCTTGTGGGATCTTAGTTCCCCGACCAGGGGTCACACCCGTGACCCCTGCAGTGGAAGCTCGGAGTCCTAACCACTGGACCTCCAGGGAATTCATTTTTAACTGCTTTAGAGGGAAAGGCTAGTTAAGGTTCAAAAGCTTTAAAAGTTGCTGCATGTGCTTGGAAACATTTTATGGCTAGGCATAGGAGCAGATGGACTGTCCCACTGCCCACGTGGTGTAGTTCTAAGACTGCTATAAAGCCCTCCCTCTTCCCCAGATGTCCCTACCACGGTACCTAACGTTATTCTTCTTTTTAGTTAAGTCTTCAAAGACTTGTATTAAAATGCAAACACTTTGAGGAGGGGAACCCTAACAGTAGTTTCGTAGTCTAATATTTTAATAATCTTCTTACGGAAGTAAACCCATTTTGGCTAAGTGCTACATCTAGTATTGCAGGTAGTTTTTGAAGGGTACCTGAGGGAAGAAATTACAGAGCTCAAGGTGTGAACCTTGGCTTGCTGTACAGTTTTAAGAACTCATCACATGGAATGTATTGAATATCTTATATATGCAGGACACACCCTGCGAATAGAAATCTGATCCCTCTGAGAGGGATTCTAAGAAACAAAAGACACAGTATCTGCTATAAAGAGACTATATTCTCTTAGGAAAAATAATGCTTCCATATATGAATATCTGATCACATGATAATAAATAGTACCAGGCAGAGAGCAAATCCCAATCCCAAGGTACCAATAATATGTGCAGTAAGACTTGAGACAAGGAGACCCACTTCCAGCTGAGCTGATAGGTGACCAGCATCACAAGGGAGGTGAGATTTGGACTGGGCTTGGAGGTGATAGTGAGGATTTGGGTCAAGAGAGTAGAGCAAACGCTTGAGGGAAGGGCTGGGGATAGGTTGGGGGAGACAGCAAAGAGGGACAGTGAGTCATGTTTGGCATAAGGGTCAACAGGAAGGCGGAGTGGGAGGGTACAGTGGGGCAGATGGTGGAGCGTCTCCAATTCCTTCCTGAGGAGTTCAGACTTCAGCTTCATTCCACAGGCCTTGAGGATCCAGGAAAGGTAACGAGCAGAAGAGGGACATGATCAAAGTTCTGTTTTAGACCATCCCATTTTAGAGGTGGAATGCTGAATGGATTAGAGAAGTGGAACTTTGGTGTCAGGAGGTCGGATATGAGGCTAGTACAGATGACAGAAATAAAGGAGGAATCAGTAGGGGTGGAAAGGAAGTGACAGATGTGAGAGTAACTGGGAAGGAAGAAATCGCCCAGACTTCACTCCAGTCCTCTTGCCATAAACCACTGCTTTACTCATGTGAGAAATCAGAGGCAGTAGAGCCCAGCCATTACAATGATTGTCTTTGGAGTCAGGGTCAGACACATCTGGTGCAAATCCCTAGCTCTTTCACTAACTTAAGCTCTCCAAGCCTCCGTTTTCTCGCTAGTAAAATGGGGAGAAGGATACATACCTCACAGGGATGTTGCAAAGATCAACTGAGAATAAGATGGTTGCTGTATTGATGGTTGTGAGTTAAAAGACAGGCAAACAAAACATTGATGCATTCCTCAAGAGAAGCAAAGCCGGAGCTTAATTGAGGAAGTAACTATATTTTCAGAGACAGTGTGAGGCATAAGACTCTTGTTTTATTTTTTTCTAGTAAGCAGACTTGTGAACTGTACTTAACCAAGTATCTCACCCTCATCCCATTTCCCGCCAATCCCAACCACAAGGTAACCCAGTGAATACTGTATGTTTCTGGTGTTTGATCGCGTGCTCTGAATACCTCATTTCTTCTTCTCTTTTGATTTCTGAATAGCAGGAACAAAGACATTTTGTTTAAAACCTAAATAATGTGCCTCATTGTAATTTGGCAAACAACATAGATATTTTTAAAAACCATGGCACCTGTGTGCTGCTGCCTTCCTTGGCACTGGCTCAGTTGGCCTTCAGTTATTCAGTCGTTCACCAGTTGTGTACCAGGCACTGTACAAGGCATCGTGGGGAATAGAAAAATGGTCAAGATACTCTTTAAGGATCTCCCAGTTTACTATGAGAGATAAGATATGTATGCACAGAATGAGGTTGCAGAGCAGACATGAAATCCACAGCTGCGTGGATTTAGTTTAGTAGAGTTTAGTAGAGAGAGACTGGTTTCATCTCTGGGCAGGAGGGGACAACATGATATGCAGTGTGGACAGTCGTGGGCCTGGTGGCTAGAGGCGCAGGAACTGGATTTCCAGGGAGCAGAGGGAGGAGAATGTAGAGACTCTGCTTGTCCTTTGTTCTTGGTGAGTGGGAAGGAGAAAGGAGGAAGATGACAGGAGAAGATGGCTGTTCCATGGAGACCCCAACCATCAGCATTTGGCCCAGGTCCTCTCATTGTGTGACTGATTTATTTACTAAAGGAGATGATACAAAACACTGAGAAAACTGAACATGGCATCTGCTATAAGCTTCCTCATATCACTCACTGGCTTCTTAAAGTGACACTCAAGAGACATTACTTTCTAGTCCTGAGCTATTGGCTGTTTTTACTGTGAGTTCTATCAGTGACCAGGATTCTTTTCTCACATTGGCCGCTAGATAACTTGATTCAAGTTTGTGCTCACCTGTTTCAAGAACAGAGGCCTCCTGCCATGTGTTTTTCTATTAGCCTTAATTCTGGCTCCATTATAAGTTCCTCCTCTTGTTCCCTGCCCTTCCCCTCCCCATCCCTTTCCTCCCCCTTTCTCACAACCCTGCGGTCAGGCTGTATTCCATATACAGCTGCCTCATCTGCTGTAATTCCTTTCTGGAACAGTGAGGAAGGCAACAAAAGGGAGCATGGCTTCCTCAAGTGTTCAGCCTGTTCCTGGGACTACAAAAGTAGCAATCAACGTGCGGAGAGAAGGAAAGGAAATGAATTTGCAAGAACATCTAGTCCATAATTTTAGTGACAACTATCTTGGGCAAGGCTCTGTGGCCTTGGGGCAAAATGCTCCCCTCCCCCCCTCCAGTTCTTTAGCTTCGTGGTAAAAAGCCAGCACCTTCCGAGGTACTTCTTCCTTGACTCTGTGATGCCACTAGGAGAACTGGTGGAGTTTAACCAGGCACGGTGCTTTCAGCCAATAGTGACTTCCCCTCTTATGCCTGAGGCAGGGCCACTGGAGCAGGAAGTCTGAGTGGGTCGTTTTCCTCCCTCTCGGGGACCACTATGACCCTCTTTGCCCTTCTTACTCAACAGCCAAGGGAGTAGTTGTTCAGGAGGGAGCTGGCTCAACTCACGTTTCTCCATTCACCCTCCCTGCGCTCTCACCCTAGGGCTGCCCTGTCCCTCCGGTAGGGAATCATGGTCTAGAGAATTCTCCTCTCCCTTCTAAGCCAGCTCCAGGCTTCTGACCTCCCACCATCTTCTGGATGCTCTGCTTGTCTTTACTCCTCTTGTATTCGAACGAGAACTCACCTGGCCAGCCTGTAGAGTTGGGTTGACAGTTCCCAGTAAGTTGCCCCAATCCACCATCCTCCCGGCACAGCATCTCTTAGATCTGCTGTTTCTTCTGTTCTACTGCCCAATCACTTGTCTCACCTGCGTCTTTTCTTTAGCTATTTTCTACCCGAGTTAGAGTAAGCAGTGCCCTTCTGGTCCTGGCCTACGGAATCTCTAAAATGCTCTGGGGCCTTATTTCAGCAGGGATGTTCCCTTCTTGAGAACAACTGCTCACTGTTCTAGTCTGCATCTGATGTTAGGTCCTGACTTTGAGGTGAGTTTATTTGTACAGTTTTAAACTGTGAACCTCCTGTGTGCCTGGTACCGTGATAAAAACTTCAAGGCTTCTTCTGATGGATGGTTTTCGTCTTGTCTCATGCCTGTTTTCATTTCTGTTCTCCCATTGCCTTTGCTTCGCTGCTTAATCATCTCTAGGCTCCAACTCCCTCTACCTTCCTGGCAGTTTGATTTTACAAACTTCCTCTCCTATCCTGCCTTGATAGCTTCTGGCTTCAGAGGCTGATTTACGCTTCCTCAAAGGGTAAGTTTTTATTCGCTGAATTGTTTCTTTTGCAGTTCCAGCGTGGTAAATCCAGCTTCCGCCATGATTGATGCATCCCAGGAAAGCACAAGGAAGTCAGCTGTATCTCCAGCCAAGGTAGATTGAGCTCAGACTTTGCAAATCTCATTCGGGGAAGGAGTGCCATTTTTCTCATTTTTTCAAAGCACCGTGAAATAAAGAGAATTTCGTAGTACTTTTTTCCTACCAAACATAGATAATTTTTACTGTTAATATAAGAAATCACTCTTGTGGTGGAGAATTTTATGAATATCATGTTACTGCATTGCTGAAGACCTAGAGTTTTTGTCCTAAAGAATGAAAAGTCTAATGCTGTTGGGGGCTGCTTCTTTGAAGCATAAGAATGTGGCTTGTTGGTTCCATATCATGGAACCAACTTATTCCTATTCCTGGCTTCCTGAATCTCTGTTAGAGGTCTGCTTAGGGGAGGGAATTGTCAATTTATGAAACAACAGATAGCAAATATTGATATTCAGTCTTACATTAATAAAAAAATGCTGGGGGGGGAGGGATAAATTAGGAGTTAGGGGTTAACATATTCACACTAGTATATATAAAATAGATAACCAACAAGGACCTACTGTATAGCACAAGGAACTATACTCAATATTTTGTAATAACCTAAAGGAGGAAAGAATCTGAATAAAAAATATATATATATGTATATGTATGTATGTATAACTGAATCACGCTGCTCTACACCTGAAACTAACACAACATTGTAAATCAACTATACTTCAATTGAAAAAAATTCTATTTACTGCTACGCTTTTCTGTCATTAGAATTGATGATCATGATAGTGACTATGAACCACTTCAAGATACCTTGTCTTTTAAATCCTTATAGGAAAGGTCAGTTACAATTATATTTAGTACAGCTTTAATCTATCACAGTGAGTCTCATACAGTAGGAAGAGCATGGGTGGGAATCTGCCCTAATTAGAGTCTCAGGTTTACCCTGACGTTGACCACCTCTTTGATATGTTCAGGTCCATGTTTTCTTACATCTGTAAAAATTTCACTTCTGTGAGATTTAGATTTGAATGCCTGGTTCTGGTTTAACTTTGGAGGGCTCTGGAATTGAGTATACTTTGTACAATTTTGTCCTGTGTTTGTTTTTTTTTTTTTTTGGTATGGCTTATATATGGTAATTCTTTGCTAACCAGATTAATTAAGACCATAATTTTTCAAACATGCCAGATAGAATTTACTGGATAAAACTACCAACTATTGGAGATAATAAGCATTTGCTGACACTGAGTTGCTGCTGTGACATTTAAAATGAGTTTAATAAACAATATTTTTCCCCAGCAAAGGAAGAATCCATTTAATAGCTCCATGCTGCCAGAAGATCACTTATCTCAACAAATCAAAAATGAGCAGTCAAAAAATGGAAGGGCTGGTTTCTTTCAGACTTCAAAAGAGGGTAAATATTATTTTTATGGGGTAGATATTTTTATCTTTGTTATCTGTGGACTAAGGGAAATTCTCAGAGTTCCTTTAACCAAAATAGCTTTCAAGAGAAAGTGAAAAGTCCTGATGGTTTTCTTCTACTTTGCCCACTGGTTTCCTGCCTGAGGGAAGGAAGCAGAAATTTTAGAAACCGGAAGTTCATGCATTCCAGTCTTGGAGCTGACACTTGTGTGACCTCCATGTCTTGGGTCCCCCCCCAGTGACCTGGGAAATTTTTTGACCAGAGGCATTCAGTCATTCATTTAACAGTCTTTATTGGATGTCTACCAGGTACAGACACAGTTCTCTGTTTAAAATGGAGAGTTTGCCTCAAGATAAAAAGACCACTTGACAATGTTACAATCCTCTAATCTGTAATTATCAGCCTAGTCTTCCAGGAGCATTTGATCAGATTTGTTGCTTAACTGATTGAAGCCTGCCTCTTATGGAATTTTACCATTCTCACCATTAAGAAGAAACATTAGACAATTTAATCTCTTCAAAAGCAACTGTAAGAAGATTCCACAAGCATCAAAGATTGGACAAGGGGTAGAAAATTAACAAACAGTAGAGTTAGGAGTTTCAATTAGCCTGTTCTGATATTAGTGTATTTTCCTCTCCATTGGATACACTTTAGATAGCATAAAATACTTTACAGAAAAGAAGTCACTGGAATATTACCTGTTTTTTTTAACTTTTTAACAAAATTAATTTTTGTCTTAGGTATTGAGATTTTAAAAAATTGAGCTCCCTTTTCTGGTTTCCATACGTGAATTTTTTAAAGTGACTTCTGTGTTTTTTCTTTACCCTCCTTGAGGAATTTTTAAAGTTTCTTTTTTAAAAAAAATTTTTATTGAGTATAAAATACCACAAACTATGTATGTATGTAAAGCACAGCAATCTTAAATTTAATGATGT
This sequence comes from Lagenorhynchus albirostris, assembly GCF_949774975.1. Classification (NCBI taxonomy): domain Eukaryota; kingdom Metazoa; phylum Chordata; class Mammalia; order Artiodactyla; family Delphinidae; genus Lagenorhynchus; species Lagenorhynchus albirostris. The sequence continues at coordinate 62,445,241 of NC_083103.1, read as the reverse complement.
TCATGCATGAATTTTTTAAGGCTTTTTAATTAGGTCTGTATTTATGCTTCATGCTTCATTGTCTTTAATACTTAGTGTTTTTGCTAAATGTAGATTAAGTTTATGATAGGTGTTTTAAATTACAGAGTTATTCTGCATTTGGTATATCATCTAATATGTTTTACTTTTCAGGTGAATTGTCAGAGTCCAAAGAAGAGTCATCTATCCTGGATATTTCAAGCCAAAAGTTAGAGAAAACAAAGCAGACTTTTCCAGGCCCTGAGAATGGGTCCCAAATCAAGGCTCCAATCCCCACAGCCAGGAAAATGATCTATAAATCGCATGACTTAAAGCAAGATGATAACCAGTCTTTTCCTAGACAAAGGACAGACTCCCTGAACACAAGAGGGGCTCCAAGAGGGATCCTGAAACGCAATTCCAGTTCCAGTAGCACAGACTCAGAAACTGTTCGTTTGCCTCAGAACGTTGAACCCAAAAGCAAAATTGTGTCACCTGGCCTAACCATCCATGAGAGAATTTCTGAGAAGGAGCATTCTTTAGAAGATGACTCCTTCTCAAACTCACTGGAGCCATTAAAGCACGTGAGATTCTCTGCAGTGAAGGATGAACTCCCACAGAGTCTGGGGCTAGTCCATGGCCGGGAAGTAGGAGAATTTAGTGTTTTAGAATCTGACAGGTTGAAGAATGGAACAGAAGATGCAGGGGACATAGATGAGTTTTGCAATGATCCTAAGCCTTCCCAATACAGAAAGCCTTCGCTTTTTCAGCCATCAGCCTCAAGCCCGAGTACATCAAAAAATGAAACGCATCAGCCAACGACTTCTGGTTCCTTTCCAATGAATGAGCACCATTCTCCCAAAGAAGTTTTAACTACAAGAGCACAGTCCACTGAGAATTCACACACCATCAATGAACACAAAGCTAACTCATCAGAATTGTCAAGGCTTGAATCAAAATTGTCCAGAAGCCCTGCTGGTAAGAGATTCGTCACTACCAGGCTCTAAAAACTGAGCCAGTGGGCTTGGAATGGCCAGGCCAGCCAGCCAGCCTGGTAGAAACCCATTTTGCTTTCTAGGTATTCCCGCTAAAATTCAAGCGGATGCCACTGGGGAATGTTTATGCCTCTTAATGGGTTTGCATGTTTTCCTCAATCACCAATAACTAAAAGAACCAGGATAGCACACTTTCCGGCACATTATGCTTAATCCAAAAAAAAAAAATCATATCAATAATTTAACTAAACAAATTATAGCACTTTGAGTTAAATCAAGGTGTATATACAGAGTGAGAAATAAACATATGCTAATACCTTTGTACAGAGTAAATATATTATTACTCACCTAATGCAAACTTATCAATTACCATTTAACCAAACTTCGGTTTCTCTTTTAATTTCAGGAGAACCGTCACCTTCTTAGCCTCAAAGGATGGGAAACTAGACTTTAAATTCTTACTATGAAAAAGCCTCATACTTTGGCCTGCCCAGGGCCTCCATCCATTTGTTCTTAGACTTTAAATGCTCTGAAGGAACTTTCTCCTTCAGCTGGTGTGAGCTGAGAGGCAATGAGAGTACTGCTTTTTCCTGCTAACTAGCTGACTAGTCCTCTCTTGAAGGTCTTAGAACTCTCAGGGGATGCCTCAAACTGCTTTCCTATGCCTATATGATTACTTCACAATTCTTATGTTTTAAAACAGAAGCAATGGGAAAAATCATTTTGTGTACTCTCTCCCATCTTCACTAAGTCCTAATCTAACTCTATGATAATTTTTATAGTCAGGAAAATTTACAGTAGCAATAGTCAAGTTTCTAACTCATTTACTCTCCTCCTCCCTTATTAGTCGATATTAAGTTGACCCTGAGTCACTTTTGCTCAGCCGTACACTTTCATACTTATTCAAATCAATCCACTTCTTAAAGGACAAAGCATTTCCATCACCCCTCTCCCTGGGTATTTTAAATCATTTGAACAGAAAAGAATATTTTTTTTAAAAAATTAAAAATTAGCTTCTTCAAGATATAAATGAACTCATTTTAAGGAAACTACTAAAGTTTGAATAAACACTAGCAAATAATTGGGTGATGCTTACGTAAATGTTTATCCAAAAGATGAAAAAAATTTCTTTGGTAATATTTTCCTTTGTTATAATCCATAGAAGAAAAATGGTAAACCTTTCCTGATTTTCAAAGTGCACCTGCTTTCCCACAGACTACCTTTATAATTTTGTATTAACTATTTATTTTTGCTTTCTGATTTTTAAATCTCAATCTCAGCTCACCGTGAAGTCTGGGGAGAAGCCATCATCAGCTAAACCCATTTTGGTTGACAGACAGGCCTTCTGGTCTCAGAGCTTATATACAAAGTTCTGCTTACTCATTAATGCCCTGCTTTCCCCCCTGCTTACCACAGAAATATATACAAGTAAATAATGGAGCATAAGAAGAAAATCAGGACCAAAAAAGAATGGTAAACTCTAATTGTGTGAATTATAAGGGTTTGACTTGAGCTCTGAGCTTTAGGACAGTCATTATCACACTCGTTATATTATACTGGAAGAAAACAAAAGAATTCCTCAAAGGAAACAAAACATTATCTGGCATCAAATTTTTAAACTCTTCTTATTTTTAAGTAAAATACTTTCATTTGAAAAGTGTAAAAACATTTGAAAAGAAGAAATGCATACAGAATAAAACAGTTATCATCTGTGATATCACCCAGCACTAACTATCACTAATGTTTAATTGTAGGACCTTCCAATAATTTTCAGGCATGGATATAATTTAAATTATGTTTATACTGTCCAGACTGCTTTTTTTTTCACTAACAGTGTAGTACAAGCATTTTTTTCATTATTAGTCTTCTGTTAAACAGACTAACAAAGAATTCTTAAAGATTTCTCAAAGGAACTTTATCATTACTGACATATATTTAATAGTATAATGTGTAGTTATGAAAGGAAACCAATATCCACTATGTGCCAATTATTGTATAAGCCTTTGTTGTTTTAGCATTTAGCCAGAGTTGATGATCAAAATCAAAGAGATAATTTTATTAACTGACATCTCCTCTGGTGCATTTCAGATGTAGCTAATGTCATAAAAATTCAGCTCACGTAATTTTCAAGAACATGTATTGTGTAGCTTAGCATTTATAAGGAAGAGCAAGAAATGCTGAAACACCTTTAGTCTTAACTAAAGGGAAAGAATGCCTGAGTTCCCTCATCTACATGTGCCATGTGCCCTGTGAATAAGGCTCAGAAAGGTCTCTCCCTACTTTTTCTTTTTTCCTTTTTTTTTTTAACATCTTTATTGGAGTATAATTTCTCCCGACTTTCTTGGTAGACTAGAAAGAATTTAAGTGTCCTTCCCTAGCCGCCTAGCCGTTGGTTGGCAAACATCAGGGAACAGGTAGAAATCCCATTCTCCATCAGTCCTCATTTTACTTAGTCTCACAGAGACTATCTCCAGCTTACAGATTGTAGAAGGGAAATAGGGGATCATGGGGGAGCCTCTTGAGACCATGGTCCTCAAACTGAAGTATGCAAAACAACTACTGGGATAGCTGGTAGGAAAGATTCCTGGGCCCCATCTTCAGAGATTCTGGTTCAGTATACCAGGAGTAAGGCCCTTGGATGCAAATATCCTTCTTGTGCCATTCTGATGTTTTGGAGGGAGCTCCTTGTTTAATCTTCCTTGAACGTTGTTTTTCTAACTTCTGAAATCTCCTAAGTCTGTGTTTCTCAAACTTGAGTATAAGCCCTCTCTAGGGTTTATGAGTGGGCCAGTAGATAGGTGGCGTCATAAAATCAACATGATGTATCTTCCTGGAGTGTCTATTTTATGCAAAGCTTTGAGAAAAATTAATGTTTAAAATGTAACACGGGTCAGAATACAAAATCTACTTGATTTTTTAGAATAAAACAGACACTTGAAAGAAATTCCCCAATTTGGCTTACATCCCATACTTCCAGGGGCCTATGTTTACCTTCCTTTACTGTTATAGGGCATCTTTGGTAGAATATCTTATTTAGGATGGTTTACATTATAACTCCAGATAAATGCTGATAAAAACAGCTAATGGTGTAGAAAATGTAAACACAAAGTGCCTTTTTAAAAGATAATGTGAGTGATTGAATAATAATTCTTTAAGCATTCTCTTTTCTTATTTAGAAAAGCATTTCTGTGTTGCAGATGAACTGTCTAACGTTGAGCCTGAGTCATCTCAGGTGCCAGATCTCAGTTCTAGAGACCATCAGCAAGGTAAGCCCCCTCTTCTCAAGTCCCTAAAAGCTAAGACGTCCTCATGCTCTGGTCCACATGCCACTGAGATAAGGAAGACAACCGATGATTCCATATCTAAAGTCCTAGACTGGTTTAACCGAAGTTCTCATTCAGATGACAAGAAATCACCTCTCGAATATTCCCAAGAAATAGAGCCCAAAGAAAAAACAGACTCAAAGTCACGGATTGCTGTTGCCTTGGTGACAGGTGATACCAGTCAAAAAGAAAATGACTCAAAGCCTCTGTTATCCACCAAAGTTGAATTGACACCTGTGGGATCTGATTCAACATTCCAGGTAGAGGAAAATATGCCTTTTGGAAATGGCAAAAATGTGAATATCAAACCCAAATCCATTAATTTGTCCCCACAAGGCAAGGAAAGTCCAGGCATACTGCAACCATTTGAAATCTCCAGTCCAAATCAAGAGAGTAAAACTGTGGACTATAGCCAAGTTTCAAAAAACGTAGGAGAAGGAATTGGGGTACTTCCTCCAACCAATAACTACTCCTACAGTGTTTGCAAAGGATCTCATGCAGAAGATCAAGTTCCATGCAACACTAAGGATGTTGACAGTTTAGGTGAAGAAGAGCCCAAGCTTTGTGTTTATGAAAAAAATAGAAGAAAGTCAGAAGTGAATTTGGACTCTTCAACAGTTATCGAACAATGGAGTTTGAAAGACAACGTGAAGGCAGAGAGAGAGAGCAAAGGAAGAGATAGTTACATCCTAAAAGCTTCTTCAGAATCAGAGACTGTTGAGTCACCCCCTGAGGCTACCAACAATAAATCTCCTTGGAAGGAGCCTAAGGTCCAACTACAAGAAGCAGGTGGGGTTCCCCAAAACCAAGTGCAAAGAGAGAAATACAAAAGAGTGAGTGACAGAATATCCTTCTGGGAAGGTGAGAAAGCTACTGCTAACTTAACTCATAAAGAACCGACATCTTCATTTTGTCAGGAACGACTTTCTGCTAAAGCATATCAGCCTGTGAAGTCCATGGACAGTTTATCTACAGGCTGTAGTAAATATAATAATCAAGTCACTGCCAAACAAGAGGTCCTAGATAAGGATGGTCAAGCAGCCCATCTCTGCCATTTTTATTCCTCAAATAAAACTAAAGAGACCAGGCCCCAAATATCAGGTCCGTCCAAAAATGGTCCTTCAGCTGGCCAACCAGGTAAAGTGTCTCTGTTTCAGAGTAAGACAACTGAGCCTATAAGAAGATTACCAGTGACAGACAGTTTGCATTATGAAAAGGACATTACTTTTCCACCACTGCAACTTCCTTCAAATGTTGGGAGTGAAATACATACCTCTTTGGAGAAAGACAGATCTCTAATTGGTGAATGGAATCCCAACTTTAAAGTTATATCCCTAAAAGAAAGAATGGATGAACCCAATACAGAACAGGTCTATAATCACTCTCAATTTGAGAATTTGAGGAAGTTTTGGGACTTAGGAGCCAATCCAAACAGTCAGGATAATATTGAGAAGAATACTACCACAAGCCAAAAAAATTCTGTGCCTTATAATAGCCAGAAACGCGAAGAATTCAGTGACATTAAATCATCAGGAAAAAATACCCATGAAAGAGAGACGCTTCTAAGCCAGAAAAAAGTTCCGGAAAGAGAGGAAATAGAGAAATTAAATTCAAAGGGCACACTCCAGGTGTTACCAAATGAAACCACATTTCCATTGAGACCACCCAGAAAGTCCACTCATCAGTTGCCAGGATATGAGTCATCAAAGGAAAACATGGGAAAAAATACAGAAGGGTTTGTTACTCCAGTGTTCAAGGAAGAAAAGGATTACTCTGACCGAGAGATTCAAGAGATTCAAGAATCCCTCGTGAAAACAAGTGTTTTCTCTAAAGACTACAGAGACGCGTTTAATGACAGCTTACAGAAGCTGCTTTCAGAAGCCTCATCACCAGTCATCCAGCCCTGTGGTGGAAAAGTTCATAAAAAACAAGCGCTTGAACCAGGTATTTCTGAAAATAGGACATGGCCTCGAAAGACAGACTTTGCTGATACCGAGGAAGAAGCCAAAAGACCTAAGGAGATCGTTAATGAGCATATAGACAAAACAGTAGCTCCTCCAAAGGTCAATTCGAACACTTTGACTGCTAGTCTAGACAAACTCCTGAAGGAAGCCACTGGACCTCCACCCTCTCCCTCGCAAACCAAATGTGAACCGGCAACCACTAGGATCGACTCTGAGTCTGAAGAGAGTAGAGTTTATGAAAAAGGGATAGAATGGAGTCAGAACACATCAGCCTATCAGAGGGAGATACTAGCTTCTTTTCCAGAGGCAGGAACTTTGGGAAATTCAGCTCTCTCCCAGAAAGCTCAAAGCGGTGAGTGCCAGCTAAACACGGAGAACTTGTTTCAGATGGCTGCAGAAGGTTCTTACCCATTGGATCAACCTTCCTATCACCACAGAAAGGGTTCTTCTGGGGATGTGGCCAACACTCCCCAAGGTGTGCCTTCTTCTAAGGATGCTCATCTTGTTCCTCAGAATAAGGCACTACCTTCTCAAAGGGAATTTCTGAGACTGTAGAAAAAGTTCTTCTTCTACCCAAACCTGCACTGAATGATGTAAAGTCTGTATTACAAAAGCTACTTAGAGAAGCTTTGTTGACTTATCCAGTTGGGAGGGAAGTAGTTTCTGGAGGAGTAAAAGCAGAATTTCCTGAAGGCGTGCAGGTAGAAGGTAGCCCCTCAAATTCTCTGGGAGTTATCCCATCACAGACTGCAATGGACAGCATAGTTCCAGACAGAAAGGATTTGTATTCCTTCAGTGTAGTTCCTGCTAAAACTCATAAAGTTGGATCTTATTTAGCTGCCCAAATGCCTCCATCAGAACAAACCCTTAGCTCATCTGCTTCTACTGTTGCTCAGGATGGCAAAGCGTTATCTCAGGAAGTGACAGAAACTGTGAGGGAAACAATTATTCAACCTAAATCAGAGCTCCTTGAATTCAGTGCTGTCTTAGAAAAACTACTGAAGGAAACAATTGAAACCCCCTGCTCAAAATATGACAGTGATACAGGGACTCTTTATTCATCAAAGTTAATAGGTAGTACTGAGGTGCCCAGGCAGGCTGCTTCTGAATTCCATCCTAAGGAAATAAAAGAAACAGTAGAAAAGCCTGAGGCTCCATCAATTACTGGGAGTGCTTTTGAGATTGGCTTTGAGAAACTCCTTAAAGAAACATCTAACGGTCCTTCTTATCAGCTCCAAGTGTCAGTGAAGGAAGAAACTCCTGAGAAGGAGCCTTCACAGTCAAAGCAGGCCAGGTTCTCGGGGAAAGTGCCCTCTTTTTACTGGACAGCCTCAAAGGCCTCGGAAATGAGACTTAAGAGTAATGTTTTCAAATCTCAAGTCAGGCAACGTGATAAAGTGTTGGGAAGAGACAAAGCTGGCTGATTTACCAATAGATCTCTGTGGTTTTGAAAGTGGGGTTGAGATCCCTGGAACCTCACAACTTTCTGTGGACCATGAAATAGGGACCACTGAAACTATAAAACCCCCAGAGGACAGGAATTATGAAAGTGAGGTTGCAGTAGTTTGAGAAGGGGCTTTTCAGGAGCTTGGTTTCAAAGAGGCTCCTGAAGCAATGAACGTGCCCAGAAATAGGCAACCCATTCCTCTCCTGACAGACAAAGAAAACTCTACAAAAATAAGTAAAGTTGAATTGATTCTGGCATCACCATATAAGAAACGAGAGAAAAAGGAAGAAAAAGAAGGTTTCTCTGACTCTGATATTTCAGATGGAAACATCAGTTCTAAGGCAGAAAGCTGCAGAAATACCTCCAGTGAGCATTTTGAAGTTTTTAACTGATTGGTTAATGAGTTGATTTATGTAATGCTGACATAAAGGATGGTGTCGTTTTTAGAATTGGGATGAATTTGACAATCCCAAATAGTACTAAATTCTTCTTTGTACTTCAATTCTCCCTAGATTTTCTTAATAAAAAACTACATTTCCTTTTATCTTCTTTAATCAAATGAGTTACATAGAGATAGCTTTACCCATCAGGCAGTGTTTCAGAATCTGACTTTATTCTCACTGATCAATGATAGAATTTTTAGGTTTCAAAAATATTTTTTAAAGAACTTTTGGGGTTTAGAGAGTACCTCTAAAACATCCAAGTGTGCTTTTCTCTTGGAGCTAATTAGAATTTCCTAATTGGCAGTCCATACAGGAGTCTCTAGTAAGATTTGTGGCAAGCAACTCCCATATTGGTCACACATTTCCCTTTTAAGAACAGTAGTTTACCACATTAGTGGCTAAGTACCAGGAACAAAGTGCAAGGCTGGAAGTTTCCCTGAGATACCTTGGGCTGTGGTGTTTCTGTTGCCACTCTCTCCCTCTTGTTTGCAATTAGCTGCAGGATCCTCCCCTTCTAGGGTATGCCTCAGTCTGATGACCTCACCTGATTCCACCTATAAGGGCATTGCCTGGCCTGCTGCATTTCTTTGGCTCCAGCCTTAGCTAAGTGGATGGAGATCTTAATCAATTACCATATTCACCTAAGTGGACTTGGGCTTCTGGTTTCAGCCAGGCTATAAAAGATAGGGCTTGTCTCAGTTTGCTATTCTGAGCAACCTGGCTATTTTGGGAGAGAAACCCAGGAACAAATAGGGATTCGAAGTTAGCGGATTAGAATGATGAAATGATAAAGGATGCTCTCTGGCTGGAACATTTTAACCAAAATTGCACAACGACTAATGTTGATCACCTTCCTTAGTAGAAAATTAATAGAATTTGTCATTTTCTGGCTCCCTTCAGTCTCAGTGAGAACAAATGAGCTTTACTGAGTGGCTGATTGGTGAGGTTTGGGCTCCTTTGCAAGTAGCTGTAGGGCCTATTATTGAAAAGTGACCAAAGAATCCACCTTTAATCCTAAGTAATCAAGCTGAAGCCCCTTTAACATTTATAACTGGTGAGAAAAGGAAAATGAAATACCAGTCTCTCAAACCAGACATATGCAAGAGTGTTAAGGCAACATCTTAAACTTGTTGAAGTAGACTTTTACTAAGCTACCCCATGAGTTACTGGGCCAAATTGACCTATAGGAGGCGAAGGGCTTGTAAATTTGCACTTACTTTACAGACTATTGCTTAATGTATATGGCTGTGTTAAAGTATACCAGCGTAACTGATTGAACAGCACAAAAGCCTATCTAAAAAAGAAATAATCAATATAAATAACCACCCAGACAGACAGAGCCCAGAGAAGATATTTTAAAATTATAAGCCAAGTAGGAGGTATAAAATAGTATATAGTTTTGTATCTTCTAACCTAAATTATTATTTTTTAAATAAATGGGTGGGGGTGGAGTGAGAGTAGGGAAGAACCTGACAACAAGGCACCATAACTTTGATGAGCAGCCTAACATGTTTGACTTGTGGCTGAGCTCTTAACCAACCAATACCTCAGTATGTTCCTTTAAAAAGGGGGAGGGAATGCTGGGAGATCGTGCACATGGTTAGTACACTAAAGCATATTAAAGTCACTAAGAAGGTCTGCAGTAAGAAACCATTTAAGTTTGAACACAGAGCGTCCCAAATCTAATTCATCTTAGGATCCATTTACTGGAGAATGCCTATTAACATTGGGCAGAACTGGGATGCATTTCAGGAAAGTATTGTCTAGAGAAGTAGTTCCCAAATTCATCGACTCATTAATGGAATCATTCGTTGATTTAGCAAACATTTTCGAAGTGCCTGTTGCCAGCCACTGTTCTAGTCACTGAGACTACAACAGTGATGAATGAGAGTACTCAGACCAGGGCTTATCCATGATGGAGTTTCCACTGTCAAAATGGAACAATTACTATCTAGAGAAAAACTTTTATAAAATTAGATGTATTTAAAGAACTGTTCTTATTTTCCGGTTATGCGCTTTTTCTTCCTTTTTTTTTTTTCCCTTGTGGTCCTAAAATGCCTTTCCTTTTATGAAATAAAGGCATTAGTAGATAATAGAGACCTCCCCCCCCCCCACACACACAAATGCCTTAGTAAAATAAAAAGTTGACTACCTCATGTCATTACCCAACATTTTGTTGGAAATTTCACCAGTTCATGAAACCGAAAAAGCCTACATTTGTTGATCTGGAGAATTCACCCATCTGTGTACCCAATTATACACAGATGTTAAAACATCTGAATCCTGCCTTCTATGGTTTTCAGCTAATCATTTTAATGCTCCTAAAACCATTTTGTGGCTGTCTTCAAAAGCTAGAAGTGAAGGGGAAAGGTTCAAAGTCTGGCACAGAACAGATCATGTGCCTAAAATAGAGGTGTAAAAGACTGAGCGCACATTTCTATTAATGTGGGAATCTTGTTAATCTTGTTTCTGTATCATTTATGCTTACAAATGTTTCTTGACCAGGAAAGTTATTTAAAGAATATTCTAATATTCTTTAGTGGAGAAATTTTATTTTCTTCTGTTGGAGTGCTTCACAGAGTGAATAAAAGTGTAGAGGCTCATGGCATAATGCCTCCTTTCAACCTACCATTTCAGTGTCCATTGATTATTAAGAGTTTGGTTGTTTTCTTTTTTCTTTTGTGCAGTATTCATCGGTTTTGTCTTGCAACAGGTTCAGAAGAAGAACCCAGTCCCGTTTTGAAAACTTTGGAAAGGAGTGCTGCTAGGAAAATGCCTTCCAAAAGTCTAGAAGATATTGCATCAGATTCATCAAGTGAGAATAAAGTTTGCCCCACTGTTCATGCCCCCATTTCAGCTTAAAAATGCGTATGTGCTCTTCTGTGGCCTCACTGCATGCTGTTGTGCACTGAAAACCCTAAAGGGGGGTTAACAGAGGAGAATAACTTTTCCCAAGTGAGCTGAAGAGGCTCAGCCTAAAGTGGCTGGAACTTTGCTTTTAAAATAACGCGTGAGGTTTGGTTACTAGAATACTAGGTTTCCTTGAAGAATCCCAGTTTGAGTGTTTATTAAGTACAGTGAGTTTTAAAAGACTGTGCTAGCTAGTGGTTCTAGTGGTAATAGCTAACATTGATTGAACACTGTGTGCCAGGACTTGGCTAAGTGTTTTACATGCATTTTCCCATTTAACTGGCATAGGCAACCCTGTGAGGGACAAATTGTTACTCCCATTTTACAGATGAGGAAAGTGAAGTTCCCAGAGGTAAAGTAGTTTGCTTCCTATCATACAGCAGAGCTGGGACTCAAAATCAACAGGCTATTAACAAGAGCATTTATGAAGAGACCGTGTTACATATGACAGTGTTGGATGTCTGATGAATTTTTGCATGATATAGAGATGAATTAGTCCCTGGCTTCAAGGACTTTGCTTTCTCTTTTATCCCTTTTCATGCATTTCTTTTGGATAGTGGAATTATAAGCCCAAAGGCTATCTGACATGCAACACTTCAGGCACACTGTTCCCCACTGGCTGCTGCTTTAACTGGTGAAGGATTTCTAGAGTACTAACATACAGCATAATGTATATAGGGACTTAGAGATTGTGACTTCTTGGGGTTTTGTTCTTAATATTTTTAAGCTAAAATGCACCCCTGGGATTATAGATGGTCATGCGAAAACTTAGTGCAAGTTAACCACTGCCAAACTCATATGATTAAAATTGACCATTGTCATGTTTAGAATATTTTTACGCATCTGCAATTGAGACTGAAAACTCAGATTTTAAAGAAGAAAAAACTACGCCACTAAACAATTCTTAAAATTCAGAGATTTTCAGGGCTCTGGGGGCAATAGAGTCCCAGTTTGGAATGCAGTCCTCACCCTACCAAAGATCTTGGAATCTCAGGGTTGGAAGGGACCTTGAAGGTCACCCATTCCAAACTCCCCCCAGTGCAGGAATTCCCTCTAAAGCCTCCTTAACAGGTGGCCAACCCCCCACATCCGCCTGAATGCTTCCAGAGAAGGCGAGTCCAGTCCTTTGTTGGACAGCCCTGATTGTTCTTCCTGATGTTAGTGATGGGCCCTGAGGGGGAAAAAAACCCCAAAACTCAGCAACAATTGTCCAATTTGGCAGACCTCTTGCCTGAGAAGCATGTGGCTATTTCCATGGTGCAGCTCTAAAGTACTCAGGAATGCGCAGAGTTAAAATAAAAAACACCATCAGCTGACGGGTATTCCTGCATGCTCCTTTCCAAATACCGATACCCACTCTCACACGAGCCTGCCAAGATTCCACTTAGCAGCTGGTCCCCAGTTACATCTCTTCAGTTGACTTCCCAAGCAAGGCTCCCAGAGGCATACACAAATGATGATGCACGCACAGAAATATTTGTTAATGACCATGGGTTTGAGAAGGTGTTAGTCATGGCTAGCATCTTACCCTTTCCAGAAGAATAAAGAGGCTGTTGCAGCCCTGTGCTTTCTCCTGCTGCCAGCCGATTGCTTGCTCTGAGCTAACCCTCTAACCCTTGGGAGTCCGTGTGCAGCAGTGTGCTGATGTAAGCTGCATCGGGGCTGAAATGGGAGCTCCCGCTATGGCACTGGCTCAACTAGCTAATCTAAAGGGAAAGTATTTTGGGGAAGACATCTTGGTTGCACCCCTCACCGCATCTTGACTAATTGCTTCCAACTCCGGGGGCTTCCAGGGACAATCTCACTGTTCTTTCTCGGCAAGGGTCAGTCGTTTTAACCATTTGTTAATTTCTCCTGCACAGATCAAGCAAAAGTAGATAATCTGCCAGAAGAATTAGTGCGTAGTGCTGAAGATGGTAAATATCTTTATGTATTTGCATGTCTGTCTGTGTATTAGGTTCTGGGATGGTTTGGGCAGTCACCGGGATGCAGCTGTTAGAGAAATAGAAGAACGTCATTTGCTGCTATGTGATGAATTGTGCCTAAGTTATTATAAAATGGTTCTGACTTGGTGCATTTAATACTGCTTTTATTCTTAAGGTTTCTGCTGGTGATACTGTTGTGAGGATCTCATCAGAGACCCTTGGGAAGCGAGGGTTTCTAAAAATAGGAAATTGTATTTCTATGGGTATGAACAGATTTTTGCTACTCTGACTTGCAAAACTCCTTGTGAAGGCAGGGAGAGTGGAGTGGGTTCCTGGGTTAAGTTATTCCTATATTTGATTCTCAAGTCTCAGCATTTAGATCTCTCTAGGTATAACTGGTAAAGATTTAAGGTCAAAGGAAAGGGTCCCAGAACAAGAGTGGGGATCCTGCCTCTTCTCAAGTAAATAACTAAGTATAGACCAAGGGTGAAATTAACTGATTCTGAATTTTTAGGAGCCAGGAGGTCTTGCAGCTTGTCAATGGATCAGGTGTTACTTGGTTCAGTTATAAAATGAATAGGGTAATAGTGGTGGGAGGGATGGAAATGAGTCTGATTTTTATGGTTCAGCATTTATGCAAACATAAATATAATTTATACTTGTATGCTAGAATTTTGTTTTCTAAGTTGCCTGCACTATAATGATAAAAATGTATATTAACTGAGCTTTCTCATGTAAAATGCAGCAACAGAGCTCTTCAAAGGTCATTCCTTACTTTTATGTAATCGTTTTGTCTTTCTCATTTTATGTTTACAACCACCTCACTGAAGTAGGTGGGGCAGTGATTTTTATCTTCATTTTACAGAGAAAAGCTCAGAGAAATTAGGTGATCTGTCTAAGCTCTTGTAGCTAGTCAGTCAGTGGGAGGGTGGGGACGGGCATCTCAGCTTCACCACTCCTAGTACAGTGCTTGTTCCATTTTCTATGCTGTGGCTTATTGAGTGAGAGGAAAGACACTGCACATCTCCTGTGCTGGATGTTGGATATTTACTTGAACAGGAGACCTCAAAGAGGCTAATGAAGAATTGCACTGGGGAATGGAGGAAAGCAAGCTGAAAAACTGTCAGATGTATTCTGCAGTCTTAGTAGTGAAACTGACATTTGAGCTTTATTTTCGTGTCTCTTTCATCTTTCTGTTAAAATGGTATTTATTCTCAATGTTGCTCTTCTGAGTAGATCAAAAAGCAGATCAGGAACCAGATACAAATGAATGCATTCCAGGAAGTGAGTAGCAGGATCTTTCTCACAAATGACTGAATGTTGCCGCTCTACATGGTGTTAAATGTGCTGAAATAACTAACCCCATTAATGTAGCATTTATTATTATACTAAACTCTTGCAGCTTACAAAACTATTTCATTCTGACAAGGGTTTTATTAAAAATATTTTACTACTATCTGGGTTGAAAGATTAATTCATGATTCCACTGGGGGATAGTTATATATATTTAGAATTTTTATGTATACATATGTATGTGTATTATATATACACACGTTATTGCTCAGTACTGTTATACTTTTGCCAGTCTCTCTGCTTTTTGAATCTTTACTTAAAATGAAGTTGGCACCTTCTAATATCACTTGGCTTTTATGTTTCAGTATGGTCTGGAGTACTGGATCTCTTATGGCCTTTACGCAAGGCTATAGACATGAAGCAATTTATAATGTATCTGGACCTAAGAAAGAACTGTACTTTGACGATTAGTATGTAGTATGGTCATATATGCCTCTCTACATTATCTATAGGAGCAAATTTTATAATGCGCAGGGTTTAAGCTCTGAGGTTCAAAACTAAACTCTAGTATAGTTCAATATGAAGCAAGTGAACATCTGAATCTCAAGTCGTAAATGTGTGTGACAACATAGTTGGATCTAGGGGGTATTATGCTAAGTGAAATAAGTCAGAGAAAGACAAATACCATATGATCTCACTTATATGTGGAATCTAAACAAAACAAAACAAAACGCAAACTCAGATATAGAGAACAAACGGATGGTTGCTGGGGGGCATGGTGGGTGGGAAAACGTTAAGTTTATTTTATAACTTAACCTTAAAAGGTTAAGTTATAAAATAAAAAAGCTGTGGGGATGTAATATACAGCGTAAGGAATATGGCCAATAATATCGTAATAACTTTGGGGACAGATGATTGCTAGACTTATGGTGATTATTTTATATGCAAATGTCAAGTTATTAATTAGTACACAACATAATATTGTATGTGGTAGCTAATATGCATCAACTAATTAATATCCACCATGAAGAAAAGATAATGATTATTTACCATTTTCTGTTCAATCTTAAGACTGCTGTTCTTAACTGTGACTATTGTCTTGAGTACAAATAGTGCATTAAAAAGGTGTTTGTGGAGGCTAGCAAAGCATGCAGATATGCATGTGTGTCTTCTTGACGTCCCTGTTTGAGGTGGTTTCATAATCCTAGGCACTGGAGGGTTGAAGATAATGATACACACACCTGCCCTCAGGAGTCCACATAATTTTTAATAACAGTTTCCCAACAGTCTTTGGATGTGCTGATGATTCTTAAAGAGAAGAGCAGCCAAAGGAAGGAGCCATTAGGTAGAGAAGTGCTGGTGCTTGAAAGCTGTGACATCTCATCCGAAATCTGAAACTTTGCTCATGAGGTTCTCCTGCCAGAGATGAAGGAGCTGAGCTTTGGCACATGACCTGACAAATTCTTAAGAACCACCTACGAAAGAAGTCAATCCAGGCTTCAGCCCTTGGTGTGTGTTCTCTGTCCGGCTGCTGCAGAGGAAACAAGACTTCTGTCCCTCAGGGGTGTTGGGTAAAGAGGCTTTTCCAGTTGCTTTTGAACTGGCAACTGAATACTTAAGTTTGGGCATCCTAGTTTATCTTTCTGTGTTTTGTTCAACATTTAACTTGAGGAGTGAAAACAAAACATAGGCATAGACAATGTATGCCTATATGTCTGTGTCTTCATATGTGACCTCCTAATTAGCTTAGTTATTGGTCAAGGGAAATAGGCTAATCGTGTGCTAAATTCTGGGTAAATTAATTTCTCTTTTTTGTGGTATTTTCCAAGATGACTCTTAACGTCTGGGCTGGGGTTATTCCTTTTCTCTAGTAAAGAGTGTATTCTTACCACAAGACAAAATGAAATGCATGATCAAAACACAAATAACTAAAGCCCAATAAGTGTAAAACTGACTACATTTGAGTAACAGATATATACTTTTTACATACTCATTGGGCTACATTGTGCCCTTGTGGGATCTACTTTTATACTGCTTCAGTATAAGTCACCTGAATACACCCACACATGTGTTATTGTTTAATGGGAGGTAATTAAAGTAGGTCTCATCTTGTGAGACACCATGAATGTATTTTGATGCATTTGTGAGCCTAAAGCTAGGTGAGAACTATTATGTGAATGAGCAAATATTTAATATGTGTAGTTCAAGTTTCTGTATTCCTTCATTAGATTTCTTTTAACTAAAGATGAACTTAGCTAATGCTCAGGACTAAATTTGAGCCTTTTGAGTTATATGTAGAAATACAATTTGATTTTTATTTATCTGTTTTCCTAGTATCTCTTTCAATGAGAAAGTCAAGTCAGTATATTTATATCACATTGAAAAGATAATTTAAAGATTTCCTATCAGATAATGTTTATTTGTTTAGCAGATATTTACATAAGGCCTAATATGTGCCAGACACTGTTCTAAGTGCCTTGAAAGCTATTAAGCCATTCAGTATAGAAGCTCTGATTCACCATAAGAAAAGCTTAGACATTGTCATTCTTAGGCAAAGAAGAAGAAAGTTTTCTAACTAGAGTTACACAAACGAGGAAGCGAATTCATCATCTTATTGTGACTTCCACACACATACTTACTGTATCAGAAAGAAACCATATGCTACATTTTCATAGTAAATTCTTAGAGTATCTTAAATTGAACCATGCAAACTTGCCTTGGGATATCTCTATTGAAAACTCTCTGAATTGAAAGGTATCTAAATAATTTCCATTTTCAAAAAATAATTCGTTTTGAAATTGTAGTCTTTCACGACTTTCTGAGGGCGAAACACTCTTACAGGTAATCCCAGCAATCACTAAAGAAACCAACCTCCTTTTAGACACTCAATAGCCAGAAAACTTTTATGATTGAGTTGTGTGCAAAGATCCTTGCTATCTGATGAAATAGTTTTTCAGCCTGCAGCATGTTAAAAATGTAATATATCTCAAGGAGATGAACCAATAAAGTACAGATCTTGCGGTTCAAAGCTCTAATGTGAAAAAATATCAGTTAAAACCAATTCACATTGGTAGTAGGTTTCAGTATAATTCAAATCCAGTCCTGCAGTCCAGTAAACCTAGTGGTTTTTAAATTTTTGTTTTCTATTTGGTTCAACTCCTTGCTTAGTTCTCTCTCTATAACTGCATGTTGCTTACCTTATGGTCCTGTGCATGTGAACTACTATTCCTTTAACCAATTTACAAAAACATCTCTGTTCATAGACGAAAGAAAAGTGTGTTTTCAACTTATGCCTTATGTTTGTCTGACAACTGTGAGGATAATTTTGAATGGAAATGCTACTGTTTAGTTTCCACAGTGCCTTCACAACCTGATAATCAGTTTTCCCACCCTGACAAACTCAAAAGGATGAGCAAGTCTGTTCCAGCATTTCTCCAAGATGAGGCAAGTTTGTCTTTTGTACCGTCCGAAAAATGGAACCAAATAGGTGGATTTGCTATGCCAAGGTTGGTGTATCTGTATTCAGCCATAGCAGAGACCGAAGAGGTCAGCAGGACTGACCTTCGCCTCGCATGTCAATAGAGGTAGTGTTGTTAGTCCTGGAACAAGGCAAGGCACATCTCATTTGACTCATACAGTAACTCTTATTGGTGGTGAAGTCAAAGTGCATAGATTTGGGAATGTGACTTTGGTTTCAAAGTGGGTACAAAATAAGAAATCCAGCAGAAAAATGTTGGCATGAGCTCCTCTGTAGTTTTAGAGTACAGTTGATTTGTGAAAGCTAAGTCTAGGTAGCATGACTAGCTTGAAAGCATATGTTAAAATAGTAAAGTAACAATGACATAGCAAACTTTAAGGATATCAACTGGGGGTAAGCACTTTACATACATTATCTCATTTAATCCTCCATTAACCCTGGGAGTTGGGCACCATCATTATCCCCAGATATTACAGATGAGAAAACTGAGAGTAAGAGAGGTAAGGTAACCTCACTCAGCTAGAAAGGGGTTAAACCAGCACTGGAGTACAGATCCGACCCCCATGCTATTAACTACTATACCTACTGTCTCAAGTAAGAACATGACTATTACCTATTATTCATTTGGTACCTAGTAAGTACCAGGCACTTGATATTCGCTCTGATGTCTAACTCTCACAAACAGAGTGTGGTAGGTACAAATTTCTCCATTTTATAAAAGAAGAAAGAGCCTCACAGAGGTTAAATAACTTTCCCCAAATCCAACAGCTACTAAAAAGTAGATTTAGGATTTGAACTCAGATCCTGTGACTTAACTAAGATTCCATGTTCTTGCCACCAGCTAGTGAGGAGCCTGAGCTTTGAGGTTAGGCACTCCCAGTTCTGGCCATGCTACTAATTTGTTACGTGATTATGGACAATTTCCTTAGCTTCCCTGAGTGCTTTCCTCGTACCTACCTCATTAGATTGTGAGGGGTCAGTGAGATAGTGCAGGGAAAACACATAGCACAGTGCTGTCACAGAGTACCTTAATGTTAGCTGTTCCCATTTGCAGTTTTGGTCTGATTTTTAATGGCGAAATAAAAGCTTCATCCTTAAGTGTTCTCTTAGTAGATGGAATGTAAGGAAAGCTCTGGACAATATATAAATTACATCCCTTCTCCCCCACTGCCTGGGCACCGTTCTATCTACTCTTGAGCCTTAGACGAACTATAGTTGCAAGTATTCAGCCCCTGCATTTGCTGAAGAGCCCACATTACAGTTCCTTTGGAAAGAATCACTCATTCTTTGAAACTAACTCATTAGCTGGAAACCAGCATAGGCACCTCATGGAGTTCCTATGGTTTTATACCTTTGTAGATATGCTTTGGTCTTGGTTGGTCATATGAATGAACCATCTAATAATTTGAGAGGCCAATGATACCTGATTGGCCTGATTTTTTATTTTTCTCCTCCCTTCAGTTTTAACCTGCTGCCTCACTTGCTCCACACAAAAGACAGTCCAAATTGTTTGAGTTTGTACCTCAGAGATACCAAATTAAGCTGCATCATTTTACCTTTCAAAGTACCTGGGGTTGGACTGAATGTTAAAGGAAGTGGGATGAAATCAGACATTGCTTCTTTGTCCACTGTCCCTTTGAGGCTTAGTGTCAGTCACATTTGTTGAGTACCAACTTTATGAAAATCAGTGTTCCAGGTCATCAAGACAAGGTCCTATCCTTCCAATAATCACTAATGATCTGATGTACCAGGTAGAATGTATTACGGCTATGATAGGGGGAAATGGTCTGTAAGCATGTGGGAAGGGAGTATGATAATAGAGTCATGAAAAATGTATGGATTTTTTTTCACCCTTGAGGAAGGATTCCTTTCTCATCCATATAAATCATAATTTTTTAACCCTTTTCTTAATCTGCGTTAGGATTGGCATCTGTTATATTGACATGTAATTGCATGGGCCCTGGAATATGTTGGCATGAACTAATCACTCCTCCATAAAGGTGTTTCCCTAACCCCAGGAGCCACTGAACTGCTCCATAAACTCTCTAACCCCAAAAGGAACTCATTCTGAAGCATAAATTCTTAAAGCTACCATCTAATAAACTATAGATCTAAATATAATAAAATTTATTATTGTCACTTTTCTTTCTTGACCCAGGTAAATATTTCCTGGGACATATTTAAAATAAGTATCTTGTTGCTATTTTTTTTTTAATTTGTTAAAATCTAATGTGGGCAGAATGTACAAATCAGTATACTTCCCTATAGCAACACAAAAGATAAGCACAATAGCACTATAGAAATACCTAAGAGGTGGTTTAAAATTATATATACACACATATATACATATGTATAAAAAACTTGAAACACAGATCAGATTAGCATTTGTTTCCCCTAGTTTAATAGTGTCTCAAGTAAAACGAGACACTATTGATTTTTAGGGAAGTTAAGCCTATGTTAACGAGAGGAATGAGGCATGACATTTTAGATTTGATAGTAAATGTTAGACCATTTATTGTCTAGGTAAAGTTAATTTCTCATATGTATCAACAAAGTTTTCCAAGCAATATAAATGTATAATATTAAGAGAATGCACCCTGGGGCCACCTTGTAGGTGAAACAAATCGCTTTGTTATTTCAGTACCTAACCACTGCTCTCCTCCTACGATGAGGTCCAAGGCAGACCACCCACCCCATCTTGAATACCATTCCTTGGCAGTTAGCACTTTGACCTTGGAAAATGTCATAGATCAGTGGGATACCAAGATATTATCTTTATCTAAACAGATTTTGATCTTGACTCATTCTGAATTTAAATTTTGTATATATTGTATGATGTTTTGTAGAGTGATGACAGAGAAACAGATACAACATCAGAAGGCAGTTACCAGCTCAGCAGACACAAGAAGAGCCCGAGCTCTTTAACCAATCTTAGCAGCTCCTCTGGCATGACGTCCTTGTCTTCTGTATGTAAACAAAGGCTTCATGTTAATATCCCTCTGCTTCTGCGAACCTTGCTCCACCATGCTCCTGCTACTGTAAAAGGGCCTTTTGTTGTATTTCTCAGATTCCAGGGGCATGAGAGCTTTTTCTCTAACCCACAGTTGGCTTCTGGCTAGCCAAATCTTCCTTTTTCTCTGTTTTAATCACAAGAGAATTCATATCCAAAATAAATAAATATGGTTTTTTGGATGTAAGTACTTAAAAAATAAACCTAAATTACCAACAAAATGAACCACTAAATTTTTCTGTGCAACAAATGGGGTAACTATCACAAAGTATGCTTATATCTGATATGCTTTTATATACTGTGTGCAGGTATAGAATTGTACCTGTCTTTTAGCAAGACTTTTATTCTGATGAATGAAAGTACTGATTAACATAGAAGAATAGGAGAGGCGATTCTTTGCCCCATAGAGGGATTCAGAATGGAGTTTTCAAAGGAAAGCTCCCTAAGTGTAGTTGCTCAGATTTGATTTAGAGAATTTGACTTTACACAGAACTTTCATAAAGTGAGGTAGTTTTGTGTGTGCATGTAAGATGTGTGTAGAAATATATATGTAAATATGTCCTCAGACACTTATCCAAATATCTCTGATACATATACACATGCACATATCTCACCAGGTCTGCTAAACAAATGATAAATCTGTGCTTAAATTCTTACTAGCCTTGCATTTTTCAAACTCTTTGTAAAAAAATCTATTTAAATTGAATTTCTGCTGATGACAATCAAATATATGGCCTTGGGAAGGCTTTAAACTTCCTTCATCAATCATCCATTTTCTGCCCTTCCTGACCTCTAAAAGTGTATGGCTCAGTAAGCATTTTCTTAGATTCAGCGGATGGGTAACATAGTAAAATTCCTTTTTAGTGCCTTGGAAATTTGATAGAGCAATGTGTCACTGTGATTTGTGTGCCTGAGGTTTCTCACATCCTCTTTCTTTAACACTTTAAACTCTAAGCATGCCTAAAAATGGAACTCTGAATGCCCCCTACCATAAAATCACCCTGCTTTGAAATGAGTCAGCATCTAAAAAACTTTGCATTTCACTTTTCATCTATGTCTCTTAGAGGCAATTTTTGTTAAACACTAGTCATCATGTCATGTATATCATGTCAGGTTGTCTGTGTTGGTATGCTTTTTTGATGCCATATTAAATTAACTGCTTTTATGTGCAAACTAGAGAAATAATGGCAAGCAAAGATTACATCCATGATCCTTGTGTTGGGTTCAAGAATGAGATAGAGACAAACACTGCGTGTTTCCGACGCTTTCAGGTGAGCGGCAGTGTGATGAGTGTTTATAGTGGAGACTTTGGCAATCTGGAAGTGAAGGGAAATATTCAGTTTGCAATCGACTATGTGGACTCACTGAAGGAGTTGCATGTGTTTGTGGCCCAGTGTAAAGATTTAGCAGCAGCAGATATTAAAAAACAGCGTTCGGACCCGTAAGTACATTTTGGAGTCACTATTTTCTCTTAGTTACTCTTAATCTTATAGAAATTGGGAAGGAAAGAAAGTAATTGAAGGGAGGGTATGTGTGTGACTGTATTAAAAGGAACGTTTGGGAAAAAAAAGTTGGGGGGAAATGCTGTTTACTTTATAGATTCATATGCCAAACCTACTAAATTATAAAAATATCAGAGAGGCACAAAACATTTCAAGTTGGAAGGGACCTTTGAGGTCATTTTGTCCTGATTCCTTCTTTTTACAGATAAGGAAACAAGGGACAGAGAAGATAAGCGACTGTTTACATAAATTCAGCAGCAAAATGAGGAATGATGGATTGAGCCCCAGTCTCTCTCCACACACTTTCAAACTTTCTCTAAGATTAGGGACACGTGGGACATACTTTATAATGCTCTGCGGTGCAGAAATAGTTAAGATTCTAGAATAAGGTAGTTTCCATATTTAAATTATATTCTATAGAACTTTAGGGGGAATTACCAACTCATCTTTGAAATCACAGGTTTAATTGCATTTCAGTTTAGTTACAAAGTTGAATGGTATTCCCTACTTATCCCTATGCAGAAGTCTGATGCTTAATTATTTTGCTAGCATAAGCCCAATCCTAAAAGGAACTGGGCTTAATAGCCTTTTTGTTGTTTTTTCTTTTTCTTCTTTTTTTTTAACATTCATATGGCTTGATAGGTATGTACCAGATTATTTTTTTTCAAAAGACAGTCACAAAAACTTTTTTAATTCTGCAAGCATCAAAGCCTTTTCTTAATAGGAAACTAGCCAATAGAATTAAGCATCATGTTAGAGGTCTGTCGTCTTCCCCCTGCCCCACATTAGTTAAGGTCAAAGGAAGAAAGGAATTCAGGAAATATCCCTTAAAAATCTTCAAAACAATATAAAATTGTCAATTCCACTGAAATCACTTTAAAAGCTTAAGCGTAAAGGTGTTGGTGAGAGCATTTATTACGTACTGCTTTTCCTAGTGTCATGAAATAATTATTTCTATCAATTTCCAGTGCATTTTTTAAAATGGAGGTTAGACACATCACTTTTATTTTCTCTGACCTTCTTGTCTGTTCAATTCTCTTTTTAGATATGTAAAGACTTATCTGTTACCAGACAAGGGCAAAATGGGCAAGAAGAAAACGCTTGTGGTGAAGAAAACGTTGAATCCTGTGTATAATGAGATACTGCGGGTATCTATGACCTCTCTATCTAGGAAAATCCTAAATGGTGACCTGTGCATTTAAAAGGCCATGTCATCTTGGGTAGTGTCCCTACAGAGGAAGTCAGTCACCAAGAGAGAAGGAAATGAATAACCATTTTCTGAGAATCTGCTTTGTATGAGATGATACACCATGACTGTTGTATGCGTTATCTCATGCATGTCCTCCATACCCTGCCAGGGGGATAGTATTATCTGCGTCTCACAGATGAGGCAAATGAAGCTTAGAGAAATAAAGGAAATTGCTCAAGGATACACAGCTGATAAAGTTGAGCATTGCTGCCAAAACAATCTTATAAAAGCCTAATTCTGATCATGTTGTTTCTTTGCTTAAAATATTTGAGGATTCCCATTATCCTTAGGGTCAAGTACACCCATCTTAACACGCATACCACTCCCTTGATAACCTGAGCTCCATCTTCATCATTCCACTTTCATAGTCTTTCTTCAGGTCACCCTGATTCCTTTCTGTTCTTTGGAGGAACTACATTTTCTCACACTGCTGGGACTTTCTGTTCCTTCAGACTGGGATATTCTTCCCCACATTCTGTCCATAACTACTTCCCACAGCCTGAAATGCCTCTTCCTATGAGAAGCTGTCCTTAACCCCTAAGTTTCCCTGCTGTCTGCTGCCTCAGTCTCCTTGTTTTACAATAGGCTGTGTTAACATTCAGCACTTTAACTACTGGTTTAATTGTAAGTTCCATGAGGGCAGGGACCAACTCTGTGTTGCTTGTAAACTGCATACCCTTACGCAAATGATTTAACCCATCTACACTTCAGATCTACAAAAGGGAGATAAGAATAGTACCTACCTATCAATATGTATGAAGTAATTAGTATGCATTAAACACTTAGTAAATGCTGGCTCTTAGCACAGTGTCTGGTATAGGTACTTAAAAAATGTTTATAGATGGAAGGATAGATGGATGGATAGATTAATGAAGAGTATACCTGGCTCAAATGCCCATATTCCTTTTTCCTTCAAACTTTATTATGCTGCCTTAGTCATGAGTAACAGATTATTTAAAACTACAAATATGAGAAGGATTATTCATTCCCTCTTTCTGAAAATTCTGTCCAAGTATTTGGTTATCCTCTGAGAAAAGGAGCAACATTAAATTAACCCTCAGTCATCCATGGGTGAATTTTCTGTAGCAAGTTTTTAATTATGACTTGACCACGACATACTTCAGAACCCTAGCTATTTCTAGGTCAGCTACTTCAACCCTATACTCAGGAAAAGCCAGCTAGTTTAAATGGTGAACTCAGAGAAAGGCAAGTCTGCTACAACCAAAATGGACAGTCAAGTAGTATATCATAAAGCCAAATAGAGATTATTTTTAGATTAGAAAGACTATTATCCCTTCCATGATTATATATAATCAAGGATTGACTACATTTTAGATTAAAACTATTAGCATGCCAAAAAAAACAGGTTGAAAAATATCTTGTCCCTGCAGGATAATGGTGGGAGAGGTTGTATGTATATGGGACAGGTGACATATGGGAAATCTTCTGTACTTTCAATTTTGTGTGAATCTAGAACTGCTCTAAAAAATAAAGTCTATTAAAAAAATACTTTGTCCTTAGGTAGAAAACAGACCATTGGATTAAACTTCATTTGTATTTTTAGACTGAATTATGTTATATCTAGTTAGAACTAAAAACATCCAGTAAAAATTGAATAATTGGCTTTTGTTTTTAGAGAGCTATTACCGGCTATGATATTTGAGCCATCATTTGCTTTTCCAGAGGGGGAAAGAAAAATGAGCTTTTGTGAAAGATGAATTTGAGCTCTTTGAAACAAGACACTTAGAATAAGATGACTTTGCAATATTCTTGAGACTTGAAACCTAACAGATGAGAAAATCTGATCTACACAGATGACTTTTTTCTTCATCTCTATGTCATAACTTTGGCATAAAATAATATTATTTACCACTTTAATTTCCTTCTTTGAACTGCAGTATAAAATCGACAGGCAAATCTTAAAGACACAGAAACTGAACCTGTCTGTTTGGCATCGAGATACATTTAAGCGCAATAGTTTTCTAGGGGAAGTGGAACTTGATTTGGAAACTTGGGACTGGGATAACAAACAGAATAAACAATTGAAGTGGTACCCTCTAAAGCGGAAGGTAAGTGCAGAGCTTTTTGTTTGGTTTGTTGGTTGGTTGGTTTGGGGCCTAGGATACAGGAGAGAGCTGCTGTATAATTGCGTTTTCATTCAGAATGCTTACCCATAGTTTGGGATCATTATGTCTTTTCACTCTGTCCCATATGTTTCTTATGCTCTTTTCTATATTTTCTATTCTTTTTTTTTCTCCTCTCTATTCTTTGGGCTGGCTATTTTTTGCTAACCTATCTTTTAGTTCAGTAATTTTCTTATCTGCTGTGTCTAATCTGCTGTTACACCCAGCTACAGGTCCTCAATTTTACTTTTCAGATTTACATTTTCACTTCATTCTTTTTTATAGATTCCATTTCTCTGCTAAAATTCTCCATCTTCACATTATCTTTATGAATTTATTAATCAAAGTTATTTAAAGTGTGTATCTGAAAACTCCAATATCTTAAACGTTTGTGAGTCCCTCTTATCTAATTTTTTATCTTAGTTTGGTCATTTGGTCCTTTGTTCTGATATGCCTGTTCATTTTTTATTGCGTGCTGGACATTGCATATGAAAAATTCTAGGGATAATTTGAGAGGGTTTACTTTTGCATCTGACACACAGAGTAGGGACACACCGCCTTAATCTAGTCTGGTAATGAACTGACTAGAAGCTGGGGTTCAGCTTCCACATGGTCTGATCTAGTTTTTCTTTGCCCATATTCCTAGACTGTGGTCTTTCATGGGTTGCAACTGAAAACCTAGGGAGTACTCAAATTTTAGCATGTATCCAATTCACCTGAAGGACTTATTAAAACATAGATTTATGGCCCTGTTCCGAGGATTTCTGTTTTGGTAAGATCTGACCCAAGAATATGCATTTCTAACAAATTCCCAGGCATTGCTGATGCTGCCGGTCTGGAGACCATACTTTGAGAACTACTGGTCTAGAGTATTTTCTGAGACCATCTCTCCTTAGCCGGCCAGTTTTTGCCTCCCCAGCACTGTGAGAAGCCCTGCTCAGCTTCTTAGTCTCTTTCTGCTAGGCTTCTTGTGCTCTCAGTTGGCACTACTCGAAAATCAGCTAATGCCTCAAAGTGGAAAGCAGAGAATGTCAGGCTCCAACATCTTGTCCATTTGAGTCCTGTCTATCGTAATAATTCTTCGTCACCTTCAAATAGATTCTTTTAATCCAGTTTTTTTTTTATCCTCATCAGGAGGGTTGGTGTGATCCCAGCTAGTCCATCATAGCTGCAAGTGATACATACAATTAATACAAACTGTTATTGAGTATCTACACAATAAAACAGTTCCACTTAAGAAACGGTTCCAAAATATCACATCAGAATCACCTGAAGCACTTATTTCTAGGTCTACCCATGACTTGCTGGATGAGAATTCCTCAGAAGTTGTCAAAAGCATCTCATTTTTAACTAACTCCCCTTATGTTTCTGACATGTAGCCATGTTTTGGAAATAAGGCTCTTAAGACCAGAATTTGAAAGTAGAACTCTCTCTCTCTTATAATAGATATGTTTTAAAATTATTGTTCAGTCTTTGTTATTCTTACAGGCATCTCCTCGTTTGGTCTAAAATAATTAGGTTAATGCAGCTTTGAAAATGTAATATTTGTTCCCCCCCGCCCTGCCCCCCCCCCCCACTCTTCTTACGCCTTCAAAGAAAGAGAATACAAATAAGTTGTTTTATGTGCTGGCTGAATGACTGAAAAAATGTATGTGTTTTTATAAAAACCAAAGCATCCCAGAACACCTCTCCTGTCTCCAAGAAAGCCATTCTGATTTCTCTGAACTAAAGGCCTTGAAATGTTTTCTGGGTACCCCACAAAGATACACAATATAAAAGCAACAGTCTAGCTCTGATGAGGAGGGAAATTTTAATCCAGGGCACTCATGAGTGATACCTAATCCGAGAAATGAGGCAGATATGGTCCCGTAACAGAGCACCAACAAACAGGGTAAATGGTTTGTGTCTCACACCTGCTGACATTCCTTCATTTTCCAGACAGCACCAGTTGCCTTTGAAGCAGAAAACAGAGGTGAAATGAAGTTAGCTCTCCAGTATGTCCCAGAGCCAATGCCTGGTATGTAGTGATTTTTCTGTCCAGATTTATGTCCTTAACCTTATGTCTCCCCTCTTCAAGGATTTCTTTGAGTTCTATGATTTTTTCAAAGGTGAAGCCCTAAATAAACTTACTAATTTAGTAATCGTATAGACCTAATGAGTCAATCCACAGTTGTAAACTACAAAATTTTCTTTTTTTTTATTGTGGTAAAAACACATAACATAAAATTTTTCTTAACCGTTTTTAAGTGTACCATTAGTAGTGTTAAGTATATTTACAATGTTGAGAAGCAGATCTCTGGACTTTTTCATCTTGTATATCTGAAACTCTATACCCATTAAACCACAATTCCTTTCTTCCCCTTCCCTCCAGGTTCCCCTTCCTGGTAACCACCATTCTATTTTCTGTTTCTATGAGAAAAATTCTCATTTTTTTTTTCAGTCCAGCTTACAGCCCTTGTTTTAACTTTTACCTCACTCTCCCAAAAGTTTGTATCTCCACGGCGTGAATGGCCTTTCCTGTATAGTGCTGTGATACAAATGGAACTGGTGTGTTTTTTTCCCCCATAGGTGGGAATTGGGAGAATTCATATGAAGCCCCTAAGAAATTCGAGCTCATTTGTCCTCTACTCTCAAGGTCTCATTAGGGGAGAAAGCTTTTTCTTCAAAATTTTTAATTGCATCCTTGATGTTAAGGCCTCAGTTCTCCCGCACAGTTAAGGAGCAAGAGACTGTCAGGAAATCTGTGCTAACCCCCCTCTCATTTCCCACACAGTTCCCCAAGTTGTCCTCCTTAAGAATCTATATGAATGTTAGGACTGAAATCAGGGGTTGCAAACTCAGGTGCTTTCAGTAGCCTATCCAAGTCTTAGATGAAGTCCCATCTCCTCCCTAAAGCTTTTCCTGAATGTTTTTACCCTCACTGATCACATCATCTTCTAGAACATTACAGTAATAACTTTGCATTTCATTCTTATATTACATTTTTATAGTTTTTATTGATTTTCTCTCTCTAGCTTAACTGTAAACATCTCCCAGCGACATAGGTTTTCTGTATTCCTTGTATGTCCAATGACATTCCTAGCATAGGACTGAGCACATAATAGATGCTCATTAAATACTGGTTGGTTGACTGATTGGGCCCACCCATCCAGAAATGTATGGTAGTATTCCTCCATCCATGTGCACCCAACCTAGACAACAACTTCAGACTAGGCCAACTTCTCAGTAATTCCCTGTCCATAATACTGGCTGTTATGTGTGTCTATACAATAGTCCTACAAAATTTGTAACTACTTTTAACAAGAAGAGTGACTATACCTTAACCAGTACCTGTTTCGTTTACTCTATACTCAAATATGTTTAAAATGCCTCCTATCAGCACCGATTGATATTGGTATTAATATTTGAAAGGTATATGCATTTCACGGAGTAGCTTTGAATATAACTGTAAATGGATGATTCACCTACCTAATATCTATAATTGATCTCATTGAGCCAAGCAAAACCCAAAAAGAATGATGTAACACTCTGTACTTGGAATCAATTAAATTATTTTCATAGAGCTATCTGAGCTCAGTACAGCCAGACTATGAAAGATATAGTTAAGAACAGATATAATCAATTAGGATCATATGATCAAACACTAGCTAGCATTGCTATGTCAGACCATCTTTAGGTTGGCATCTTTGGATGCAGTACTGCCAAGAGAGGAATGGCAGTGGAATTTCATTTTCTCTCTCTTTTTTCTGTTACAGGTAAAAAGCTTCCTACAACTGGAGAAGTGCACATCTGGGTGAAGGAATGCCTTGATCTACCACTGCTAAGGGGCAGCCATCTAAATTCTTTTGTTAAATGGTAACAGCATTGATAACTCTCCACCCTCAGTTCTACAATAGCCTGGCCTTTGCTGCTTGGTTTTACTTTTCTGTATCTGTGATGCTGAAAGTCGTCATTAGTAGTATAAATAAAATAACTTGAGACAGTGGCGACTTGAGCTAGAGGGATCTTTGACATGAACCCTCTCCAAGGCTTCATTTAGTTTTTTGCTTTGGGGGTTTTTAAAATAAATTTATTTATTTATTTTTGGCTGCATTGGGTCTTCGCTGCTACGTGCGGGCTTTCTCTAGTTGCCGTGAGCGGGGGCTACTCTTCTTTGTGGTGCGCGGGCTTCTCATTGCCGTGGCTTCTCTTGTTGCGGAGCACGGACTCTAGGCGCGTGGGCCTCAGTAGTTGCGGCACGCAGGCTCAGTAGTTGTGGCTCGCGGGCTCTAGAGCACAGGCTCAGTAGTTGTGGTGCACGGGCTTAGTTGTTCCGCAGCATGTGGGATCTTTCCGGACCAGGGATTGAACCTGTGTCCTGTGTCCCCTGCATTGGCAGGCGATTCTTAACCACTGCACCACCAGGGAAGTACTTCATTTAGTTTTAAAATCATAAAGATAAGAGGGAATATATACAATCGAAACCGGAGATCACATACTCAGATACGTAATGTCTTCTAGGAGGTACATCTGCTGATGAGGACAATATTCAATACTAAGGAGTTTATGAAATGGCTAATGGTGATGCCACAACTCTTGGATCCTTTGTGGAGCATCTGTTTTGTGGCCCATTTGCAAAAGGTCTTTTGCATCAGTCTCTAAATATCTGGGAAGTTATTTGCTAAATAGGCCCATACTAATAATTAGCTCATAAGAGTTTAAGACAATTTGGGTTTTTAAGTTGCAACCTTTTTCTCTGTTGTAATATAAATGCTTGGCATCTTACCTAAACAGATATTATTGTGCTGTCCTAACTCTCTCTGACTAATTTTATCTATATAGATTCTACCAGAAGACCAGTTGTAGCTATTTAAGTTTATATGACCTTATTTATGATTTTCCCTATACATATTCTTCATAGATGTCAACTGATAAGTTTTTCAGCTCAGGTCAGTCTCCCATTCCAAGACTAGTCCCGGCCCTTCTTGTCTGCACAAGAGACATGGTAGGTTAAATTAATTTCACTTATTACCATAAAGTAAATATAAATAATTGCAAATATGTAATATAATTCATTCCCAAAGTCAAATCTAGCAAATTGGAGAGGTTTCTCTTCTTTTGCAGTTCTGTACAAGACTGATTTCTTAGGCTATCACAGATAATCAGGAATAGATTTTAGAGCAATCCACAAACAATTGCTACATAGTAAACACTAAGTGCAGGTACTGAACTAAGTTGTTTGCTTAATATGTAATTCTAATATTAACCTTTTGAGGTAGGCATCACCATTCCCATTTTATAGATGAGGAAGCAAGTGTCTAAGAGGTTAAGTCAGTTTCCTACACTACACAGCCACTAAGTGGCAGAGTCAGGATTCCAAGCAAGTGTGGTCCACTCTGGTGCAGAGAGTCTTTCCGGCAGAATGCCCCACCATCGCCATCACCATCACCATCACCATCTCTCTACACTCTTTTTTTCTTCCATTTCCTCTCGCCAATCCCCAGTAGCTGAAGCACACTGAAAGCATGAGTTTACTGTCTTATTAAAATGTTCTCACAATCATGTTTCCTTTCGTAGTACTATCCTTCCAGATACAAGTAGGAAAAGTCGCCAGAAGACGAGAGCTGTGGGGAAAACCACCAACCCTGTCTTCAACCACACCATGGTGTATGATGGGTTCAGGCCTGAGGACCTGACGGAAGCCTGTGTCGAGCTTACTGTCTGGGACCATTACAAATTAACCAACCAGTTTTTGGGAGGTCTTCGGATTGGCTTTGGAACAGGTAACATTTGTTACATTTTTAATTCTCCATGAGTCAAATGCTTCTGGAGACACTAGAGATTGGTTGGTTTGTTGTTTTGCTTCTTCCTAATGAAAACAGATATTGTTTCTGTTAAGTATAATGAAATGAATGAGTGAAGGAATGTCAGGCTGTGTGCCAAGGACTCTGGATACAAAGATTAACGGGATGCAATGTCTGTCCACACAGAGCTTAAGTTATTGTGGGGGAAACCAGAAAAGCCTTCATCACTACTCTTTCCTGAAAAAACATTTATGGCCCTTCATGGCTAAAAGTGTGCTTTGCATAATAATAGTAACTAATATTTATGGAGCACTGATCACTGTACTAAGTGCTTTATTTGCATTATTTCATTTAATCCTCACAGCAGTTCTATGAGTTGTTTCTAATGTTAGCCCCAGAGAAACTGATGTTCCAAGAAATTAAGAAACAGAGCTAATAAGTGGCAGAGCCAGGACTCAAAATCGAGTCTGTTAGACACTAAAGCTGTAACCACACTTCCCTAGAGATCACGTACTGTCACTTCCAACCCAATGCTGGAATCCTCCCTACTATCCCCTTAATGCACCTGACAGATTCTCATCTAACTTTTATATGGATGTGAAGAGAAATCATTACTCTGAGAGTAATGAGAATAATCCCAATTGTGGTGGGTCCCATTATTGGATATCTCAGATGGTTAAACAGTTCTTTCTCTGCCCTCCTGGTGATGTTAAAACTCTTCCTAGCTGTTTCCATTGGTGATTATAATTAGGGAATGACTCAGTTTTTTCCCAATGAGCTATTCCTTTCTAAATGCAAAGCTTCCCTTTTTTTCCAGGGAAAAGCTATGGTACTGAAGTGGATTGGATGGACTCTACTTCAGAGGAAGTTGCTCTCTGGGAAAAGATGGTAAATTCCCCCAACACTTGGATTGAAGCAACCCTGCCTCTTAGAATGCTGTTGATTGCCAAGATTTCCAAGTGAACCCAAAGTCCACTGGCTCCTCCACTGAAAACTACTAAACACGTGGAATCTGATCTTAAAAATGTTACTATGTAGACAGAGATCCTCACCTTCTATCTATTGCCATAACAAATGCTACACAGCATGTTAAAGTCAACCTGCATGTACTTCTTTGGTTACAAGGCCCAAGAGACTTAAATGATAACGAAACATGTAATGTGTTTGTGACTCCAACATTAAAGAAGATGTTTGAGAAAGTTAAGAAAATCAAACCATTGCTGCTGCTTCAAAGAAAAAGCTGCCAAAAATAATTAAATGTGGGGTGTTGTTAATGAAAAGAGTTTTCCAATTTGCCATCATGCGTTTCTTTCTTTTTTTTTTTTCTTTCATTTTTTGGCCATGCCACAAGGCTTGTCAGATCTTAATTCCCCGACCAGGGATCGAACCCACGCCCCCTGTACTGGAAGCGTGGAGTCTTACCCACTGGACCACCAGGGAAGTCCCACCACCATGTGTTTCAAACCACAGTTTTGTGCTACAGTTAGAAGGGCCTGCCACTTGATCATTGAAAACCGTTGCATGAACTGAAGAAATGTTGGTTTGTAGAAGAGTGACTGAAAGATACTCCTACGAGGGGGAAAAAAGGCAGAATATCAGTGATGATGAAGAATTTGTTCATAAGAAAGCTATTTACTCTGTAATCTCTATTGAAAATGGAATTCCATGTTAGGGCAATGAGACTATATTTACTGCGTATATTTTTTGCCTTGAGAAACTTTCCCTTTTCCCAGTGTTAAAGTCCCAAATGTGCTTTGGTGCCACCCACTGGCCATAGGTGGAATTTAGTTTTGGGCTTAATTTTCTCCTAAGATAAGTCTCAAGCCTGTGTTTTGTAATAGAGTGCCGTATATAAAACAAAACCTTGCATATATGAGATTCTGTTTTTCTTATAACTCTACTATATGAAAAGAGCATGAGAGTGGTCTCAGACATGCCTTGCAACAAAGTTTTAATTAGAATGTAAATTGTTAAATTATACTGTACTTCCTGTGTCTATAATTTTCATAAAGTATTTTTTAAAAACCCTTAGAATAAATTATTATATGATTTAATTGTCACATTAATCTTACTTCTTGTTTTAAATGAAATACTTTATGTTAAGAACCCTAAAATCTAAATTCCCTAGCAAGGCTAAAGAACTTTTGGGCTAATATTTCTCCAGAGTCTTTACTGCAACTCTGGGCATCATTTCCTCTAAATGGGAAGCTTCAGCTGTGTTATTAAGAGTAGAACTTTTATTTTTAAAAAGTAGTTGAGGGACTTCCCTGGTGTCACAGTGGTTAAGAATCCACCTGCCAATGCAGGAGACTCGGGTTCGAGCCCTGGTCCGGGAAGATCCCACATGCCTTGGAGCAACTAAGCCCATGCACCACAACTTCTGAGCCTGTGCTCTACAGCCCGCGAGCCACAACTACTGAGCCCGCGACCCACAACTACTGAGCCCATGTGCGACAACTACTGAAGCCCGTGTGCCTAGAGCCTGTGCTCCACAACAAGAGAAGCCACCACAATGAGAAGCTCACGCACCGCAATGAAGAGTAGCCCCTGCTCGCCGCAACTAGAGAAAAGCCTGCGCGCAGCAACGAAGACCCAATGAAGCCAAAAATTAAAAAAAAAAAGTAGTTGAAAAGTTTTGAAGATACATTAACATTTATTCTTAAAGTTTTCCACAAAGACATTTTTGGGTCATTTGATACATAAAGCATTACTCCCCCTTAGAACCCCACTAGCTCACCATCTCAAAACAAGCCCTGATTTAATATAGGTTGGGGGAAGCCTGGGTGGTGAGGGGAGGGTGAGATGTTACAACAGGTATCTAACGAATGTCATTGAAAATATCTGGAGTGCTTGCCTCCTTTCCCCGAAACAGATGCTAGAACCTTTGACCCACTGGCCAGTAAGAGCAACTAACCTAAAACAACGCCCTTCCCTCATTGTCTCTCAAGGTCTTTTAGGAGGGTGGGTAATCTAGCTGTATTTCCTCTTCCTGTTCTGGCAGCAGGGAGGGACAAGATGAGGTGAAAGGAGGCACATCTCCAAGATCGGCTGGAGCCATAGCAGAAGTGCAAATCCTGTTCCAACTCCTGCCACTTCATAGTACAAGCTACTTTCTCAGCCCTTTTTTCAGTTACCTGCTCAGCCATCTGCCAGCATCCAGCCAGCTATGAAGCATGAATGAGATGAGTCCTAGTATCTCCCCATCTAGGACTAGGAATGCCCGCCTCCCCCATCCCCAGATCTCCAAGACACCAGAGGTGACAATAGAACCATCCTTGCATCTGCCCACAGAACTTCCAACTGCCTCGGGTCATCCAAGGGGATGTCGTGTCACATTGTTTTTCCGAAAAAATCTATAAAAGCTTTAATCTCACCTGGCTACAAGAGGAAGGCTAAATGGAATTTTCATGCATTATAAAGTGTAGGCAACCTGAATTCTTTGGTGAACTCAAGTTGACAGACTTTTCATCCAGTGGGATTTTTAGGCAAAGTACCTGCTGAAATTTTTTATTTTTTTAAACTGGAGGCATTTCCTTGAACTGCATGTTTTAGGGCTCTTTTTCTTTTTCCAGAAACCCAACCAGAAATAAGCCCCAAAGGGGGATTTATTGGAAATAAACTGTTAGCCCAGAGAATTAAGGAAGCACTACAGGAACTAGATTACTTTGGGGACTCGTGGGCTGGAACCAGGAACTCAGATACTGTCTCTCCTCTTCCTCAGGGACAGGCAGCTCCAGCATCACAAGCTCTCAGCTAAAGCACTTCTCTTTCCTGGATTCAGCTTGAGAGAGCTCTGGGAGGAACTGGCCAGGCTTGGGTCACGTCCCCACCTATTGGACCACTCACGGTAGCCAGGAATGGATAGGGTAAGATCTTATGCTTGGCCCTGCGTGGATTATGTGTCCGCCCTGTGGCCAGGGAGAGGTGATCCATTTTCAGAAGAATAGGGTGTCATACACATGGGCACTGGAGAAATCAAGAGCTAGGTAGCCATGTAATTTGTTTCCCCCTTTGGTGAAAATGCTTCAAAATTCCATTATTTAAAAAATGAAATAATATTCCAAAGAGTCACTGCTGACTGTTTCCAGGGAGGCCGAAACTTCCCCAACCATCATGACTGCTGCAGCTTTTAAGTAGATGGTGAGGATCCTGGGAACTGCATAACCTGTTCACATGGCCTAGGAGCCCACCACAGCATGATTACTGTTAGCCTAGGCTTACGTCCAGGGAACTTGCTTGGACTTCTTTGTACATCTCTCATCCATACTCACCATTTAAGTAAAAAGTCCCCGAACATCTGCCTTCTCTTGTACTCTTAGGCATTTGTACATCTTCTCTCATTTAATTCTGACAATATTTTGAAACATAGGCATTATTATCCACATTTTATAGTTGGCAGGGAACAAAGAAACTAAAGCACAGAGAGGTTAAGTTGTCCCAAGAAGAATTCTTGTCCCAAGAAGAATCCCCATTCTTTGGGATTGCTCTCCTATTTCCTCTCCTGTCTCCACTCCCCCGCAGGCTCATTCACTAATTTCACTAGTTTGTTTTACAAAACAAATGCTCCCACACATTTGATCCAATCACAGAACATTCCTTCCACTTCTTTGGCTGACTTGTTCCTAAAGAACTGGTTCTTCTTCAGCCTTACAAAAAGAAGACTCTCACTCTTCACATTCAACACCTCAGTCAGGATGTGGGATCAGATTTCAGATCATTGTGCCCCTATTTTTATTCTTTGAGAAAAGTGATGTGTCCAATTGATCCATGATTATGTTAGCAGTCGTCATACTGAATTGCTGTTTTTCTATTATTTGTCTCCATCATTAGATGGTAATTATCTTAAGAACTGGGACTGCAAACCTTGGACGTAACAGTTTCTCAGTATGTGAATTGAACGAATGAATGATTAAGCAAATGAATGAATGATGAACTAAAGACCATGGGGTTCAGTATCAAAAAATCTGGGTTTGAATTCTGTCTCTATCACTTACTCTCTGAGTGACTTGGGACAACTTAACCTCTCTGTGCATTAGTTTCTTTGTTCCCTGCCAACTATAAAATGTGGATAATAATGCCTATGTTTCAAGAATATTGTCAGAATTAAATGAGAGAAGATGTACAAATGCCTAGTACTATGTAGGGCATATAGAAGAACTCTGTAAATAGCAGCTTTAAAAAGGAGATGTTAAAAGACTTAACAAAGACAAGTGGAGGGAACTCGTTGGTCACCACTAGGGAGAACATTGGCCAAGGCTCATGACTTGGACCTCTGGAATATATACTGGATACCTTCAGGGTCAAAGGTAGGTGGGAAAATGGCATAACAAAGAAAACCATGGCAGAAAGGAGCCAAAAGTCATTATTACTAAACTGAAAGTTCTCTGAGAAGAGTGATATACCTAATTTATTAATGTATACTTAGCATCTAGCACCGCACCATACATTACAAGTGTTTGTTGAATAAATCAGTGAATGAATACTGATTAGGATCTTTTGAGATTCTTAACCTTGACAAGTGATCTATGAATTTAATATTTAAAATAATTTTAATGTAGAAGAGATATATAAAATATTCCTAATGTAGAAAATGTATTTAATCAACAGATTTCATTGAGCATCCATTATGTGCAAGGGACTTAGGTACAAAGAGAGGGGAAAGCGTCCGTAAGCTCATCCTCAAGAAACAACTGCTATTAACATCTTGAGTATTTTTCCTCTTTTCTTTTCTTTTCTTAGGAAACATATTCTGTGAATTCACTTTACTACATCAGACAACCATATATGATAATCAGCAAATAAAATTTTCAATGTATGTCTGACCCTTTTATTTAAATGAAGAGGACTATTCTAGTTTTCTAGTCACTTGCCTCAACTTTTCAAGTTCCATTTCAGTATATGAAGCTTGAAATTTAAGGAAAAGTGAAGAAGAGATGTGAGGGGGAAATTAAAAATAAGTTTCACTCACATTTTTTAATTCACTTTCATAAACCCTAAATAACCTACAATTTAAGTTATTAAAATTTTAGTTCAGGAGATTT
Source organism: Lagenorhynchus albirostris (assembly GCF_949774975.1). Lineage (NCBI taxonomy): Eukaryota > Metazoa > Chordata > Mammalia > Artiodactyla > Delphinidae > Lagenorhynchus > Lagenorhynchus albirostris. The sequence continues at coordinate 62,407,758 of NC_083103.1, read as the reverse complement.
TCCGAGCCTTTTGCTGGTGAAAGCTTTCCCTGATAGACAGATTCAGGATTTGGGACAGGAGATCCTGATCTTTGAGACCAAAGCAAAAATCTCAAACTCTTCTTTCAGATCTATTTTGCTCCAAGTGAAACCTGAAGCATTTAAAAATCCATCCATGTATAATAACACCCCAGGCTTTTTCCTTATCATCATGACTTGAGAAATTAAGTCTGACCAGAGACTTAACAGTGATTGCAGGAAGATCTAACTCTTTGCTCTGTGCTTAAGTTTTCACATCATTAAGGTCATTCTAAATTTTAACTTTTTTATCTTGCTTTTTTCAATTATCTTTCAAACACAAGTATTTCCATGCCATTAAATTACCTATAAACATGATAATGTTTAATGTCTACATAATATTCTATTATATGAAAATATCATAATTTTCTTTAAATTTTCTCTTTTTTGGACATTTTGGTTTCCAACTTTTAGCCGTTATAAACCACACTTGGAGCAAAACTTTTTCTTTCAGAAAAAGACCTTTCTTTCAGCAAAGATCTCCCCCAGACGGACAATCATTAATTCAAAAGGCATAAAGGTGTTTTAAGTTCTCAATACATCAATTGACTTTTACCATGGTATAAGAGAGCACCTATTTCACTATACCCTTACCAGGTATCTTAAATAATAATACCAGGTATCTTAAATACCAGGTATCTGGGTCATCTTAAAAGAAGGGGAAAATTGTTGACTAATTTGATAGATGAAATGATATCTAATGTTAACTTATATTTATTGGATCCCTGATAGGGTTCAATTCTTGGCCATTTCTGTCCCCTCATCTGTGAATTCAATTGTTTATTTCTCTTTTAAGATGTTAATGCTTTATTGATTTGTACAGGCTCTTTGTAAAAATATAAATCTGTTGTCTGTCATATTTACGGTGGATAGTTTTCTCTATTTGATTTTTGCCTTCAACATCCATTAAACACATATTTATCTGAGACTCCCCAAGGCATTGGTCTAGTCATCAAGGATGAAACAGACACAGTTCCTGCCCCTAAGGATCTCCGAGTTTAACAGGGGAAGGCAGGGGAGTAAATGATGAGTGCAGTAAGGCTTTCAAATGCTCTGTTGGAAGTACAAATAGACTAGAGTGGCCGCACTAAAAGAGGTGAGTGGTCACGTCTACACTTACCGGCTAGGAGAGGCTTCACAGAGGAGGTGATTCTTATCTAAGTATAAAATGCTGGGTAAATTACTAGAGCGACAAGGGACAAAGTGGAAAAAAGCATTCCAGGCAGAGGGAACACCTACAGACAGGGCCTGCTAGGGAAACGTCAATAGCTGGTGTTAGGCTAGGGAATAAAACTAAAACGTCAGGCAGGTCTTGAGAAAGAAGGGGCTCCAGACCTCAGAGTCACATAATTTTTTAAATTATATATAACTTTAGATGTTTAAGTCAAATTGAGTGTTACCTTATTCATCTCTTACATAATATTTAAGCTAAGAAAGTCCTTCCTGACCCAGAACTTTAATACTTACCTTTGTTTTCCTCTAGTTTCCATTTTTAATACTTTGTTTTCATTTTAGTCTTTACATTTAACTGTTTAATCCATCTGGAATTGACTTTGGTGTGTATAAGGTAAGCCTCATTTGATTCTTTTTTCTGTTTTAATGTTTATCACGTCCATATTGTCCATTAAGCTTTTCTCTGTAACCCTATCGTGCCAGTGGGTAAAACAGGGAGTGCTGAATAGCTAATAAAATGTATTCCCAGTTGGGGACAGTGCTTCAGGAAACAAAAGAAATTTCTCTGGGGTTTGCTCTTTCTCAGAGGTGTGTTAAACACTACAGGTACAAACTCACAGCCATTTAGGATCACCGCTCTCAGAGTACTACTGCTACTTTGTATTTATAGATTGCAAATTTTTTAAGGAGCCAACACTTTCCACAGAGAGGACTTTATTCTCATGACCACTGAAGCCGGGAGAGGGAAGAGGACTATGTCACCACTGCTTGATTTGTTTACTCCCACAAGAAATTATGTGGAGTCAGGCTTCTTCCCCTGATGCTGGCTGGAAATCAGGTGGGCTTGGCATCTCTGTACAGTACAGGCCAGACACTGGGCTGAGAGCTGTGACTGGTTAGGTAGGCAAGTATAACCTGACCAGATTGGTTCTGGACTCACCGGAGTCCCCCTGTGGTTACTTCACAGCATTCTGAAGACCTGTCCACCAATCACAGGGCTCCTTACTGGGTGAAAAAACGACTGCTAGACATTGCCAGGAGTCCCTAGCAACACCGTGGCTTTTGAAATCTGGAGGGGGAGGCCGTGCAGTCAGCTGATAGTAGAGGAGAGTGCTGATGCCTCAGGAAGAGACGGCTCTCAGGATGGACACCCCACCCTCTGAAGAACCCTTAGATAAGCAAAACAAAAATCTAGAAAACCAGGAAGAGGAGATGGAGTTTAAGGAACTAGATGGTCTGAGGGAAGCCTTGGCAAACCTCCGGGGACTGTCCGAAGAGGAGAAGAGTGAGAAGGCGAAGCTGTACTCCCGCATCCAGGAGCAGTCCCAGCTCATCTGCATCCTGAAGCGGAGGTCAGACGAGGCCCTGGAGCGCTGCCGGATCCTGGAGCTGCTCAACACAGAGCTGGAGGAGAAGAGGATGCAGGATGCTGAGAAGCTGAAGGCCAAGAGCGAGCAGGCCCAGAGGCTGGAGGAACGCTTTATGACCCTGGCAGCCAACCATGAGTTGATGATCCGCTTCAAGGACGAACACAAAAGTCAGAACATCAAGCTGAGAGAGGAGAATGAGAAGCTGAGGATGGAGAATGACCACCTCTTCAGCCAGGCTCTGAAGGACCAGGAGGCCAAAGTATTGCAGCTCACTGCCCGGAGTGAGGCCCTCACCAAGGAGCTGGAGTCTCTGAAACAGAGGAGCGCTCAGGAGGCCTGCCAGGCCCAGGCCCGAGAGAAGGAACTGCTGGAGCTGTTCCAGAGCCAGCAGGCCTGCGCCCACACCAAGGACACAGAGCAGCTGCGCAACCAGCTGCAGAGCCTCAAGCAGCAGCACCAACAGGCCATGGAGCAGATGGCCAAGGCCGAGGAGGCACACAGCCAGCTGAACCAGGAGCTGCAGGCCAGGCTGCAGACCGTCACTTGTGAGAAAGACGAGCTGTTGCAGCTGTCCATGGAGAGGGGCAAGGTGCTTCAGAACAAGCAAGCAGAGATCCGCCAGCTTGAGGAGAAGTTGGAGACGGCCGATGTGGCCAGGAGGCGTGCGCTAGAGCGGTTTGAACAAGAGGCAGTGGCCGTGGACAGTAACTTGAGAGTCCGCGAACTCCAGCGCAGGCTAGATGGGATCCAGAAGGCCTATGATGAACTCAGGCTGCAGTCAGAAGCCTTCAAAAAGCACAGCCTGGATCTTTTAAGCAAGGAGAGAGAACTCAACGCCAAACTCCGCCATCTCTTTCCATAAGGAAGCTTCTGGTTCCTCTGGCCTCCAATATAGAAATCAAGTATTTGTGCCTTGTGGCAAGAGTAAAGATGGGATTCCATTTATTCTACTTTTAAGTACAAGAGACCACTCAAAGAAAAACTACTTTACAATGACATTGTTGTTGCCATTGTCAGGATAACACCAATTTTCAGTCCTACCACCTAGAATACACGAGATTAACCAAATTTCTTTCTGTGCCTTTGAAATCTTCCTAAGTTTGCTATCAGTATCTCCACCTCCCCCATAACTCATTCATTCTCAACCTCAGGTATCTTCATGTGTCCTAAGTTTTAAAATTAGCAGCCATTATGGACTTGAGTGAATCTGTTTTTTTTTTTTTAATTTATTTATTTTTGGCTGTGTTGGGTCTTCATTGCTGCACACGGGCTTTCTCTAGCTGTGGTGAGCGGGGGCTACTCTTTGTTGCGGTGTGCGGGCTTCTCATTGTGATGGCTTCTCTTGTTGCAGAGCACGGGCTCTAGGCACGCAAGCTCGGTAGTTGTGGCTCGAGGGCTCTAGAGTGCAGTCTCAGTAGTTGTGGCACACGGGCTTAGTTGCTCCGCGGCATGTGGGATCTTCCCGGACCAGGGATCGAACCCATGTCTCCTGCATTGGCAGGCGGATTCTTAATCACTGCGCCGCCAGAGAAGTCCCCTTGAGTGAATCTTAAAAGTGCAATGGGATGTGTTACTGTGGAAAGAAAAAAACTAGCATAATTAGCCCTTGTAGATAGGTAGGCTTGTAATCTCCCGTAGTTGAGACTGTAAACTAATAGCATATTAATAGCATGGATAACTTGCAGAAAAGTGTCTGATTTTGCAACGGACCAAACAGTTGCTTGCTTCACCTGCTTTATGGCAGTATCCTTTCTATTTTATTTTAGTCGCACTAGCTCGGAGAACAAAAATTGAGCTCATTTAATTCTTTTCCAAAGTAGGCAAACTTTATTATAGTCAGTTAAATTCTTTTCCAAAGTAGGCAAACTTTATTGTAGTCAGTCTATATGAGCAATAAGATTCAAGTAAGTAAAATCAACCCATTTTAATTTTTCCTGCAAGCTTAGATCACATTCCATTTTCTTGGTTTTTCTCCTTAATAAAAACAGGATTTAGAGGTACAAAAAAGCAAATATCAGTAGTTTCATTTAATATTGCACAATATGCTAATAGACAAAAGTCCCCAGTTTGGGGTAATAGATCATAGCACACTGGATATGATACCTATAGCAACACATAGTGATTGTTGTGTTTCTATTAACATACTTTCTTGCAACTCTTTCATTTTATAAAAAAACCCATCTAAATGGAATGTATATATGTATACTTACATCATTTTTGTAGGAATACTTAAATGTGTAAGGATAAAAACAGATAATAGTTATTATATTTATGCAAAGTTCTTAAAGAGGTAGATGTAAAACTACACTTTATGCTTCCTTATTTCCCTGTATTTAGTTGACATGGAAGCATTATTATGAATACTTCCCAAAATAGATTGCAGTGTAGTATTTTTCTCACCCATTTAGTGCCAAGAGTGCCAAGAGTTACCTAATGATTTGAATTTATTAAAAAATATTACTTGGTACCTTTTTAATAAACAATTTTAAGCATCACTTGCCTTACCTAAAGCAATTTTTAAAACCTATTTTCTCACATTTCTATTAAGATTGTGGTATTAAATACAAATTCCAAGGATCCACCTTGCTGGCATGAAAGGACTATTTACTTCCTCTTACACATTACCAAGAATCAGAATATATAGGAGCTGATTAAGGTTACCCTTTACTGAGTCCATACTATTTATCATTGAACTGAAGCACTTTCAATATATTGTTTTATTTAATCCTTAGCAACACTGAAGAAGGTAATAGTGTTCATTTCTGTTTCAAAGAAGAGGAAATTGAGATTCAGTAATTTGCTCAAGGCCAGTTGGTCCCTGGGGAGCCGGGATTTTGATGACAACATCACACTGAAAGATTTATTGACTGTCTACTGAGTACCAAGCTCTGGGGGTGGGCACTGAGAATAAGCATGAAGAAGCATGTTTTCTGCCCTGGAAGAGCTCCCACACAGTCTAGCCCAGGGGCAAAAGAGCAGTCACATACAGTGTAATGTGTTTTCACAAGGGGTGTTATGAGATCACAGCAGGTAAAACACACACACACACACACACACACACACACACACACACACACCAGTTAAAAGCCTGAGGGTAAGGGTTGGGATGGTAGAGAGGATTGCCCGGGATGACTAACACAGAAGTTGATATATAAGCTGGTTCTTAAATAACTAGTAGAATTTTATCAGGTGTTGAAAAGGGAGAAAGATTTCAGACAGCATCGTGTAGAAAGTCACAGAGGTTTTAAAAAATGTCCAGAATACTTGGAAATCATAAGTAGTTGGGAGGAGGTGCGGAGAAGCATCTCTACAGATAGAAATAAGAGAAGAGAGGCGGGAGGAGACTGGCAAGTGCACAAACAGGAGCCACAGACGAGCCCTCTTCCTCCTCCCATGCAGGTTCGGGCGGATTAGCGAAGAGACTGGTGCGCATGCGTGCCAGCATCTCTTCCCGCCCCCTCCTCCACCCACGCTGGCCCGTGCAAGCTCCGCCCAAACAGCTGTCGGGTGGGGTGGTGATCTCTCCCATTCAACTTTTGTGCCCAGCCTGCGAGGAGGAGGAAGAGGCTCCTGGGCAAAGGCCAAGCGGGTTCTGAGGGCCATTTGAGCAGGGAATTCTAGGATCCTCGTACAGGAGTGTGGGCTAGTAGAGGACTTGCCACCTGGGCTCTTCATTAGGAGGGAAGGGTGCGTCTGGAAGAGCATGGGGGATGGGTAAGGTGCATGCTCCCTAAAACGTGGGCGCAAAGAAAGGGTCTCAGTTGCCCGGGTCTAAGGACAATACTGTTCAGTCATGCTAAGGAGTTTGTGTTAGGTTGAACCATATAAAATTGCCACTTTTTAGGTTACAAATGATTAGATGTGGGCCATTTCATAATGCTCACTCTAATACCCTTTTGAAAGATATTGAAAAGAAAGTGGGTAATGAGAATAGAAGGTTAAAGATGGATGCCTAGAGAACAGCTGAGGAAAGGAGCCCACAACACAAAGGAAGAAAGTAAGAGTAATGTGAACCTATCATGTGTCAAGTGCTTTTCATGTCACCCTCATACCAACTCTTCAAGGGAGGTTCAGTTATCACTATTTCATAGATAAAAATGAGACACAGAGAGAGAGGGTGACTCGCCCAAAGCCAGCAAGTTTTGGGGTGGCAGGGGTGAGATTTGAACCCAAGCCGCTCTGGGAGGACCGGCTTCATGGGCATGCCACCTGCACGGGGACCCTGCACTTGGTTCTACTGCTGCTGCCTTGAGGTCTTAATAATTGTGTGGCAAGGGGCTCCACATTTTCATTTTATGCTGGGCACAGCAAATTATGTAGCTGGACCTGCTTTCTGGCTCTAAAACCCATGCTTTTTCCCAGTATACAAACCACCTTCTAACCAGCCACAAAAGGGCAACGTTTTTTGTTTGTTTGTTTGGTTGGGTTTTTTTCCCCCTCTGTGCTCCACAGCACTTTGTAATTCCACTCTCAGTGCTTATCTTGTATTTAATCTGTGACCCAGACCAGATTAGGGCATGGGCAACTAGATTAGTTATTGTGGTATGCTCATCTGTAAAGCCATGCTTATCATTGGAACAAACTGTCAAAATGTAAATCAGCCACCTCCAAATTACTGCCCTTGAGGAGAAATTTAAAAACAAAACAGCAAAACTTTCTAAAGCAGACCTAGATCCCCAGTGAATTTGTCTGTGGCATCCACAAGCAGTAACCCTAAAATGAAAATCCATAGAACAGAGATTCTAAAACCAAATAACGTGTGACTAGTGCTGTGTAGCTAAGTGTGATCTTCTGTGTTACCTACACTGTAAGCCCTTCAGTGTGCCTCTAAGGAACTTGTCTGGTTGAAAAAAAAAAATCAAAGAGAGCTAGAAAAGGAAGGAGAACTACAGGAAAAATGAACTGACTGGCTGATGTCTTCACAACACTGTCTCCGTTTCACTTAGTGAAAATTAACTGAAGTTAATTTGTTTCTAATGAACAAAGTATTGATAGAAAATCTATTTCTCCCCAACTCCACTACATTGAAGTTAAACCTTTAAAGAACATTGTTTGAAGGAATACCTCCGCGGGTGCTTGCTGTTCTATCCAGCCCTCATTGACTCAGATACCTGTGGAGTAGCGGTGGCTGGGTCAGAGCAGGAATGATTCTCTGTTCCCCACTATGACAAGATGAAGAGAACTGGGCAGACATTTGAGATACTACCTCTTGGCACATGAATAAAGGAAAAAGGGCCACGACCCTAACTACTCTCCCCAAAGCTGACCAGATGACTTGTCTTCATTATCATTGGCCAAAATTGGGCCATATGCAAATACCCCAACCAAACATCTTCATGGGCAATGTTGCCACCATGACTGACTTGGACCAATCAGGATCTGCCTGGATCCTGGATAGGATAGGAATGAAGCCAATCTCTGTGGTATATAGTACATGGGGCTACCTGACAAAAGCAGGGCTTTGCCAGCGAGGATGAAGGGAGATGGATGTTGGGTGGGCCACCAGCAGTGTCTGCTGTACCACATCTACTTAGATTGACAGGGCTTTATCAGGCAGGGAGTCTTTTTTTCTTTCAATCTCAGCCTCTTAAAAAAGTTGTTGGAATTTTGGGAGGTGGCCAAGAATGGACTTTTCTAATCATTTGTCCATCTCCTTAAGGACAAACTGGATATTATTTTCCAAACATTAAGAACATCTTATTAAATGTAAGGGCCTAGGGCTACTTGATGTTGTTCTTTTCAAACCTTCTGTTTATCCCATTTGGCAAAAACTAATCCAAGAAAAAAATTTCCCCTTGGACAGAACTCCCTGGTCATTCATTACACATTCAACTAACTACAATGCCCCTTCTCCAGCCCCCTCACTCCTCAGTTCAACAAAGGGACTTATCCTAGCTATTTGTCAGACTCTCCCTATTTAATGCTTCTAATCCACTCTTATTTGCACTGGTGTAAAATAATCTTCCCTTTCATGTTTAAGATGATTCATTACGGAATTGTTTGTAATAGCAAAAGATTGGAAATACCCTACATACCATCAATATGGAAACAATTAAATAAACTGTGGGCCCTCCATACCTTGGAATACATTGCAAATGCAAAAAAAAAAAAAAAGGAAAAGCAAGAAAAAGGAAGCTCTCTGTACACTGATAATAGAAATATCTCCAGGATATATGTAGGGGAAAAAAACAGGGTGCAGGGACTTCCCTGGTGGTGCAGTGGTTAAGAATCCGCCTGCCAATGTAGGGGACACAGGTTCGAGCCCTGGTCCGGGAAGATCCCACATGCCGCAGAGCAACTAAGCCCGTGTGCCACAACTACTGAGCCTGCGCTCTAGAGCCCAAGAGCCTAGAGCCCGTGCTCCACGACAAGAGAAGCCACCGCAATGAGTAGCCCCTGCTTGCCACAACTAGAGAAAGCCTGCGCACAGCTCAAAGACCCAACGCAGTCAAAAATAAATAAATAAATTAAAAAAAACAAACAGGGTGCAGAATATCTATCATATATTACTTTGTGTAAGGGGGAGAGAATGGGGGGGATAAGAATGTAAACATAGGTACTCCCATCTGTATAAATAAATATTGGAAAAAAGAAATGCTAAAAAGAAAGTGTTTATTAGTGGTGTGGATGAGTGTGGGGACAGGGCTGGTAAAGGATGGGAGTGTGAAGGAAACTTCTCAACTCATCCCATTTTGTATCATTTGACTCTTGAACCATGTGAATATATCACCTCTTTAAAAATATAGTAAAATTGGGAATTCCCTGGCAGTCCAGTTGTTACAACCCTGTGCTTTCACTGCTGAGGGCCTGGGTTCAATCCCTGGTCGGGGAACTAAGATCCCACAAGGTGCATGGCACAGCCGCCAACCCCCCAAATATATATATATATATATGCATATGTATATTAAAATTAAAAACAATATCTGCTGCATAATTGCTTCCCAATAAGCTGTATTTCTGTGCAGATGACTCAAAAAGCCTACAGATTTTTCTTTCCCCAAGAACTGAGTAGACAAGACATATTTTCTATAGAGCCAAATATGGCCTGACAGATCTGGGTCAGGCCATTCAGCTGGAAGCTGCTGATTTCATTAATGTTCAGCCACATACGGCTAATGACAGTATCTTTTTCTACCCTAAGGAGTGCCTCCTATGATTCCTATTTCTCTCCTAAGTATAAAGATTTAAATGTATTAACTTTTCTCATGGATTTTCACATGTCTGTGTGAGACCTAAATTTTAGATTTTGGAAAGCCTATTTTCTCATCTATTCAAGTTTTTAGGCTTTGGGTGTTGGTTTTTGGTTTTGCCCTAACAGACAAAAAAAGATGTAGAGGTAGGGCAGGCCAAGCCATTCTGATATTCAATTTTAATTACTAACTAATTTATTTAATATATCTCATTAATGTAACAAATATTTATTGAGAGCCTATTATTGTCTAGGCACTATGTTAAATGCTGGGCACAACGTGAGCAATGCAGAGACATTATCCTCGCTGAATCTGCATCCTAGTGGGTAAGAAGAAAATGCTAAAGGATAGGATGACATGGGAGTGCATAGCAGGGTTTCTTAACATAAGGTAGAAGAGGTTAGGGAAAGCTTTTCCTAGAAGTGGCATTTAAGTTAAAGCCTATATAATGTATAAGAATTGTCCAAGAGCAGAGAGGAGGAAAACATTAAAAAGAAGCTCAGAAGCCTTCATAGCACTTCCTGTTCTTGGTAAGAAAACTGCTTTCACAATAGCCACACCATCTAGGGCTGCAGAATAAGCACTCACAGTAGACCCTAACAAGAGACTCTGGCTACATTAATCCAATTATGCTCACATCCATATTTATCTCCATCCCTGTCAGAAATCTTAGCTCAATCCTCCCCATGCCCTATCCCCACTCAAATCCTTTCACTACGCCCTTTAGAAACCCAAATCTGTGATCAACAAACTAGTCAAGGTATTAGTGCAGTGAGTGAAGGGGAGCATTGGCATCAGACTGCCTTGTTTCAAATCATGTCACTTACTGGGTATCCTTAAATAAGATCTTACTGGGTGAAGAGGAAATCAGAGAGCTAAAGCTTTCAGTGAGTGAGCATTTATCCTACTTTTCCTATCCCCTGTATTTCACAGGGGAAATGGCCCATACGTGGTGAGATAAAGTTGCTTTTCACTGAAAAATCCCAGATAATAAAAGAATCCCAGGTAATAAAAGTAGTGAAATAATTTATTCAGGCACTGATCATCATTAGATGAAACCATTAGGAGAAAGGTTAATGGAGAATTTTACTGTCACCATTTGAAAACATTGATCAATCTTAGCATCACTAAAAACAGGAAAGCTAGATGTTATATGCCTCCTGAGGTGACTCGCCATGAAGAGCAGCGCCTCCTTGGAAGTATTCCGGCCAAAAATGTTGAACCTTAAGCTAACTAAGCCCTGAGAACTAACTTCCCGCTTACAGGAAATATGGAGATGAGGGGAAAGTAAAACAGTACCAGAAAGCAAACAGACAAATATAGAATAATGGGACGTTGAACAGGACAACTGATCTGGCTTCTTCAGAAAATCAAATGGCATTGGTGAAAAGGGGTGGAGGAATGCTGTCTTAGATTAAAAGAGGTTTGAGAGATATAAGGAATGTATTCGAATTCTTTGGGTCCTTATTCAATCAAGCCATCTGTAGCTGGAAATTTTTGACACAATTGAATATTGACTGGGGTTAGATGATACCAAGAAATTCATAATAATTTGACTAGTTGCAATCATGACATTGTGGTTACAGAAATAATGACCTTATTGTTAAAAATGTATAGTGATGTGTGTAGGGATAAAATGACATATGTCAAGGATTTTTATTTTACAATATTTCAGGGGGAAAAAAAGGCAGGGGGATGAAGCAAGTGTGGCAAAATTTTAATAATTCTTAAATTTGGAGGAGCATACAAGGGATTCAGCATACTTTTTTCTCTAGCTCTGTATGATTGCAGATTTTCAATATTTAAAAAATCAAAGTTAATAAAGAGCTCAGGTTTGTGAAGGAGAGAGGAAGAGAAATGATTTGAAACTGGCAATGGGAAGCAAGAGCAGCTCAGCCAAGGTCTGGCTCTGGGGTGCCTGGGGTGAGAGAGAAGACAATTTCCCACCTGAGAAGTGGAGTCCTTCCTAACAGAACACGAAAAGCTCTGGTCCTACCCTTCCAAATCTCTAATGCCCAAACTTCCTCTACACCTGCTCTCCCTTTCCCCAACGGAGCAGCAAATCTCAACTTCAGGGGCTGCAACTGTGGGGTTGATTAGTTGGGAGGCATACCAGTAATTTGTTACTATTTTATTGGTTACAAATGTTGGTCATTTTAAAATAAAATAGATCAGATTCCAGATTAGTCCACAATACTATAATTCTCATTCATTTACATTCAGAAATGGTTTTTTGAGAGGAAAGGAATGGAAATACAGCTAGCACACTGAGAATTGAACATAATCCATGCAAATACGTAGCACTTGTAAACATAATCCTATAGCACCCTAGACAATGTCAATCTTTTGAGTCTTTAATGTTCATCCAATCATAAAAATCCTCTCATGGTCTTAGTTCCTACCTTTTACAAATTATACTTCATGAGTGCATAGGCAAACTATATTAAAATGAGCACTCCGGCCTCTGTAGCACTCTTATCCTTCTGCTGTATCTATTCAGCAAAATCCCAACCCTGATTCAGCTGCATTCCCTACCATCTCTACGCCAACCCTCTGTTATAGGAAAGCCAATAAATGTATGTATTGGTGATGAAGTACCATAAAGTCATGGTCTTTGTGGAGGATTTGATAGATTGGTACTCATAATGTATTTCAGTCCCTCTTTTAATGTGGGTGGTTTTTTTTTGAATTTTTGAATCTTATTTTATTTATTTTTTTATACAGCAGGTTCTTATTAGTTATCCATTTTTTAAATACATATTAGTGTATATATGTCAATCCCAATCTCCCAATTCATCATTTTTATTTATTATTTTTATAAATTTATTTATTTATTTTTGGCTGTGTTGGGTCTTCGTTTCTGTGCGAGGGCTTTCTCTAGTTACGGCGAGTGGGGGCCACTCTTCATCGCAGTGCACGGGCCTCTCTCTCACTGTCGCAGCCTCTCTTGTTGCAGAGCACAGGCTCCAGACGCGCAGGCTCAGTAGTTGTGGCTCACGGGCCCAGTCGCTCCGCGGCATGTGGGATCTTCCCAGACCAGGGCTCGAACCCGTGTCCCCTGCATTAGCAGGCAGATTCTCAAACACTGCGCCACCAGGGAAGCCTCCCAATTCATCATTTTTAATGTGCTTTCCTGTATGGCACAAATGGAAAAACTAAAACAAAAGAAACACAAAAACAAATTATATTTGCCAGACACCTCTGCAGTTATATTTGGAAGATGCAAATGAGGCAGGGATCCTTTCCCTCTGCTTTGGCTGTTTTTGCTGCCAAGCACATTCTTGAAGACATTGGGTTTTCATCCTAGTATTCATTCACTAGTTCTATCTATCTATCAATCATCTATCAATTATAGGTGATTTACAATATTATATTAGTTTCAGATGTACAGCATAGTGATTCAATAGTTTTACAGATTTTACTCCATTTAAAGTTATTACAAAAATAATGGCTGTAATTCCCTGTGCTGTACAATATATCCTTGCTGCTTATCTATTTAATACATAGTAGTTTGTATCTCTTAATCCCATACCTCTATCTTGCCCCTTGCCCCTTCCCTCTCCCTACTGGTAACAACTAGTTTGTTTTCTGTATCTGTAAGTCTGTTTCTGTTATGTTATATACATTAGTTTGGTTTACTTTTTTAGATTCCACATATAATTGATAACATACAGTATTTTTCTTTCTCTGACTTATTTCACTAAGCATAATACTCTCTAGGTCCATCCACATTGTTGCAAATGGCAGAATTTCATTCTTTTTATGGCTGAGTAATATACCAGCCATAAATATGTATATATTATATATCCATTCGTATATATATGTATATAGCCATTCATCTGTTGATGGACACTTAGGTTGCTACCATATCTTGCCTGTCATAAATAATGCTGCTATGAACAATGGGGTGCATGTATCTTTTCGAATTAGTCCTTCCTTTCTTCCTTTCTTTCTTTCTTTTTTTTTTTTTTTTTTTTGCGGTACGTGGGCCTCTCACTGTTGTGGCCTCTCCCGTTGCGGAGCACAGGCTCCAGACACGCAGGCCCAGCGGCCATGGCTCACAGGCCCAGCCGCTCCGCGGCACGTGGGATCCTCCCGGACCAGGGCACGAACCCGCGTCCCCTGCATCGGCAGGCGGACTCCCAACCACTGCGCCACCAGGGAAGCCCCCTTTCTTTCTTTTGATGCTTCCCCCAGGAGCAACCTGTCAGCCACCTTGGAAGTGGATCCTCTAGTTTTAGCCAAGCCTTCAGATGACTCCAGCCCAGGCCAAAATCTGGCTGAATTCCATGAGAATTCCAGAGCTAAGCTGTATAGCCAAGGCACTTACAGATTTCTGACTGATAGAAACCGCCAGAGATAACAAATGTTTATTGTTATTTTAAGCTGCAACAATAAGCACATGTTTATTGTTGTTTTATTGATGTTTTTAGGTTTGGGGTAACTTTTTAGGCAGCAATAGATAATTAATACAACAGGTTGAGAGTTTTGGCAGCAGCGGTGCTCTTGAAGCTAACATTCCAGCTTTCTATTTACAACTTTCCCAACTGGGGCAGAGATAGCAGTGACCTATCAGGCCTGTTTGGCCACATTGTACTGAGAGGCATTCTTGATCACCCAGCCTAATGCCCACTCCTCCAGTCCTTCCAATTACTTTGTAAACACCTTCTCTGTATTACATCTTTTTCTGCTTAAAATAGCTGAATTGGTTTCTGTTACCTGCAACTGAGCTTAACCAAATAAAAATACCCATCTCAAAGCAACAACTAACACTAGAGGCATTCCTGCTAAAGTCAGGAATAAGACAAGTAAGTTGGTTATTAACAGCATTATTTGATATCGATCTGGAAATGCTGTTTCATTATAAGTCAAGATAACGAAATAAGTATTGCAAAGAAGGAGCCAAATTTGTCATTATATATAATAAGGTGATATAATTGTCTACCAGGGAAATTTGAATGAATAAGCTAAAAATAAAAACTATTAAGAAAGTTGAGTGGGTAAGTCAGTTAAAAATTAAACAAAAAAAAATAGCTTTCCTATGTAGCAACAATAACCATTTAGAAAATATAAAAGAAGACATAATTTAGTCCAGTAGGAAAAAAATGCATGAAGTCACTGGGAAAAATAAATTTAATGCAATTTTCATGAAAATTCCAGCTTTTTTTTGAACTTGGAAAATTTTATAAAGTTATCTGGAAGAATAAATATTCAAATAGAGATTAAAAATTCTGAAAAGTAAGACTAACCAAAAAGGACTTGTCCTATGACATATTAAAATATATTATAAAATTGCATAAAAATGTAGTGATTTTGCTTCCAGAATGGTTAGACTGATCAATGAAATAGAAGAAAAAGACCAGAAATAGATTCAACTTTATGTAAGAATTTAATATCTGGTATACATGTTGGGAAATCAGTGTGGCAAGTATGAATTGTTCAATAAATTATATTGTGGCAAATAACTTTTTGAAAAAATTATATTCCTATGTCACATTTTATACTAGAATAAATTCCATTTGGAGCTAAACGAAATAATCACTTGTTAAAAACTCTTAGTAAATTATAAATAGAAGTAATTAAAGAAGTTCTAAAACATGTAGGTAAATATCAGTATTATTTAGGCTAATAAAGCCTTTTTAGGCTTAACATCAAAGCCAGAAACCAGGAAGAAAATTTTGATAGATTGACCATTTAAAAATTATAGCAAAACAAGAAGTTTTTACCCCTTTCCTCCCCCAGTAAATGATCAACTGGGGGAAAAATTGTAAAATATATAAGAGACAAAGGTATGTTTTCCTTATAATGCAAAGAGTTCATATAAATCAAGAAGGAAAAAGACAGATATTTTCCCTGAAAAACATTTTCTCCTACCTCAGAGAAAAATGGGCTAAGGAGGTAAAAAGGCTATTCACATTAGAAATCAATTGGTCATGTGAAAAACATTCAACCTTCTAATAATCAAAGAAATGCACATTCACAAAAAAGGATATCACTTTTAATTTTCGGATAGGCACATTCTAAAAAGAACAAATCCACTCTCATGAGTGCATAGGAACTACATACCGTGACCACCACTGGGAAGGGATACCTTCCCATATGTAATAAGGACCTATGTATAAAAACTTAGCCAGGGGCTTCCCTGGTGGCGCAGTGGTTGAGGGTAAGCCTGCTGATGCAGGGGACACGGGTTCGTGCCCCGGTCCAGGAAGATCCCACATGCCGCGGAGCGGCTGGGCCCGTGAGCCATGGCCGCTGAGCCTGCGCGCCTGGAGCCTGTGCTCCGCAACGGGAAAGGCCACAACAGTGAGAGGCCCGCGTATCGCAAGAAAAATAAAAATAAAAATAAGCATGTGGACCTATATTTAGTTGTATGAAAGATGTCCACAAAAGATGTCTACTCTCACAAAAGAGTAGAGCTCAAAGAACTAAAATAAACAATGTGTTGTTCTATGTCTGTACATAGAAAAACTCTATTATACACCAAAATTTTAATAACAGTTATTTTGAGGTAGATTATGGGTAATATCCTTCTACTTATTTGTACAGTTCTGCACTATCTGAATCTTTTGCAATGATCATTATAACCAGAAAAAAGAAAAACCAACTCTGAAGAAGGAGAGAATGAGAAGAATGAGGAGAAGAAAAGGGAGGAATGGTGAAAGGGAGGGAAAGGCATTTTCTGGGAGTTTTACCCTTGCTTCAGTTGCTTTTTTTGTCTTCTGAGGCTACGTTGTAAAAACTTTCTTCTCTTTCAGTTTCCTACTTTCCTCTTAATCCAATTGGAGAGGCTCTTAAACAATGTATATTTAATCCAAAATCTTGTAATTTAGGGAAAAAATGATAAATCAATCCATGATCTTGATTTTGCCCAAGGAGAAAATGCAGTTCGATGGGATTACCAGCCACACAAAACACCTGTAGATCAAAATATGCCAGAATATTTATTATCTCAAACTGTTTGCTGTTCTACTTTAGCAAAACCTTTCCTAATGGGAAGGTTAAGAAGGACATGGAGGCCACTTATTTCTTCTTCTAGATACCATATGTTATGCTTATTTGTGCCCCTTGAAGAATTGTTTTCATTTGGTTGAGCTTTGTGTAATGCCTTCAGCTAAAAGTTGGAGACCGTCTTCATTCATTCATTCAACAAATATTTATCGAAGCCTCTCCTGTGCCAGGTGCTGTTCTGGAAAATTGGAACCTATCAGTGTCTAGCTTTCCTGGAACTTGCTTTCTATCGTTCTAAGAAACAGCCATATAAAGGTAGCTATTGGTGAGGCTATCTGTTACTTTATTCAGTATCCCATAGAAAAGTTTAAGACATGAGAACTGGAAAAGTAGTTGAGGAATTCATGTATACTTTACTCATAAGCAAATAAAGGAAAGTTTATTTATTTGTTTGGGTTACCAGGAAGCTTAGTCTATTGTTAGCTCAACTTGAGGAATTGTGTAAGATTTTATGTCCATCCTATTATAATACAAACTTTTCCTCCTTTCAGAACTCCTTATCTTCCTATTTCATCTGTATTTTCACTGGCCTTGCTCTGTAAAAATTTGAGTTGTTTCACTGTATTCTAATGTATTTGTGAACTGCTTCAAATTTGAAATACCTTGTGGGACTAGAGGAACAAAATAACACCATGAGGAAACAGACAAATCCAGAATGTGGTGCATTTTTCAAGACAACTGACCTTGTCTCTTCAGAAAGCCAATATTAAGAAAAACTAAAACGTGGAAGGGACTATTCTAGTTTGACAAATGGGGGAAAAAGCAGTCGAATGCAATAAGTGAGCCATGATTGGATCCTGGTTCAAAAGAACATATCTGCTATAAAAGATGATTTTTGAGGAAAGCTGAGCAAATTTGAATATGGTATGCGTAATAGATATTAGCAAGATTGTTAATTTTCTCAAGACCTGATAATAGTATTATGACTATGAAATAGAATGTTCTTATCTTTAGAGGTGCATACTGCAGCATGTTTGGGTGGTGTGTCTTGTCTGCAACTTTGGGATGATTCTGCAAAAAAAAAATGTTTTACAAACACTTATATACAGATAAAGCATATATGGCAAAATGTTAATTGTTGAATTGTTGAGTCTGGGTATTGGGTACTATTGTTGAATTAGAGTGGATACTGTAATATTCTTTCACATATTCTGTATATTTGGAAATTTTTATAATAAAAACTTGGAAAAATTAAATTACATATGAATGACTTATTCACCTCTTTTTTCTTCTAGTACTCTATAAGTGTTTGAGTGAAAAGATCTTGTGATATAGCGAAAGGGCAAAGGAGCAATTCCAAGAAGAATCTGATCAGCAGTCTTAAGTTCCAGGATAACGAAGATTATTCAAAAATTAGGTATCTAAATGATCAATTCTGAGCGATACTGGCTTCACTGGAGGTGGAAGCTAGAATACAGAGTATTGAGAATTGAGGGCCGACCACTTTTTCAATAATTCCCAGGTTTGTTGTTATTTTTGCCGCTGTTACTATGACATCACTGGAGATCTGGAGCTACTCCAGCTCCAGACCTCATTCGAACTCTCGCGATACTAGAGCCCGGTGGAGCGCGAAATGCGGTGGGAGGGGCTGGAACGAGATCGACTGACTTCCGGCCAGGCCGTTGTCTGGGTGGCGCGGTCGAGTCATCGTTGGGCCTCGCCGCTTCCATCTCTCTTCCCTCCACCGCTTACCCCCCCCCGCCCCGGCGCGGGGGGTCGACCAGCCAAGTGGGGCGGGAGGCGACTCGGACCTTCCTCTTCATTTCGTTCTGGCCTGCTGCCCGGCTACCCGCTCTGGGTCCTTGGGACCAGCGAGGCCCGGTCTGAGGGGCCGGGGCCTACGTGGGCCCGCCGTCGGGCCCCATGAGGCATAGCCTGACCAAACTGCTGGCGGCCTCGGGCAGCGACTCCCCAACCCGCAGCGAGAGCCCGGCGCCGGTCGCGACCTGCTCGCTGCCCCCGGACTTGACCCGGGCGGCAGCGGAGGACGAGGGGACGGCGGCGGCCGGGTCTCCCGGCCGCAAACAGCCGCGCGGCGACGAGGGCGAGTCGGACGCCGGGAGGGGGGGCCGTGGCATCGTGGCCGCGCGCGCGCCCTCGCCCGAGGAGATGGAGGAGGAGGCTATCGCCAGCGTCCCCGGGGAGGAGACGGAGGACATGGACTTTCTGTCCGGCCTGGAACTGGCGGATCTGCTGGACCCCCGGCAACCAGACTGGCATCTGGAGCCCGGGCTCAACTCGCCCGGGCCTCTCTCCTCGTCCGGCGGAGGCTCGGATAGCGGCGGCCTGTGGAGAGGGGACGACGACGACGAGGCCGCGGCTGCCGAGATGCAGCGCTTTTCTGACCTGCTGCAGAGGCTGTTAAACGGCATCGGAGGCTGCAGCAGCGGCAGTGACAGTGGCGGCGGCGAAAAGAGGCGGAGAAAGTCCCCGGGAGGAGGCGGCGGCAGCAGCGGCAACGACAACAACCAGGCGGCGACAAAGAGTCCCCGGAAGGCGGCGGCGGCTGCTGCCCGTCTCAATCGGCTGAAGAAGAAGGAGTACGTGATGGGGCTGGAGAGTCGAGTACGGGGTCTGGCAGCCGAGAACCAGGAGCTGCGGGCCGAGAATCGGGAGCTGGGAAAGCGCGTACAAGCACTGCAGGAGGAGAGTCGCTACCTACGGGCCGTCTTAGCCAACGAGACCGGACTGGCTCGCTTGCTGAGCCGGCTGAGCGGCGTGGGACTGCGGCTGACCACCTCGCTCTTCAGAGACTCGCCCGCCGGTGACCATGACTACGCTCTGCCCGTGGGAAAGCAGCAGCAGGACCTGCTGGAAGAGGACGACTCAGCCGGAGGAGTGTGTCTTCATGTGGACAAGGATAAGGTGTCGGTGGAGTTCTGCTCGGCGTGCGCCCGGAAGGCGTCGTCTTCTCTTAAAATGTAGGGTCAAGTAATCTGCTCTTTATCCGCGTTTACCCCTTTCAACTCCCTTACACCATGTAAAACACCTTAGTGGGACATCTTCACTGGACACATTTCAGAGGAGGAAAAAAAAGTAATATTGAATCTTTAAGTGTTTAGCTAAAAGCATGAATGTGACACTGTAACCAACTCCTAATGATAACATGTCACTATTAAATCTCTCTGACAGTTTCTTTTTTAGGTGATTTCCTTCCTGCCAGGCTCCGTTGTAGGGGTTACAGAACAGTCGTTCCCGCCTCACAACCTGGTAAGGATCCATCTCTTCACGTAACGCTCATGCTCTGCTGCTTAGTCTACTTTAATGGGCAACATCTCAATTTGTGTGTGTGTGTGTGATTTTTTTTTTCTTTTGTTTTTTGGAAGGTGGGAGGGGAATCTAATTTGGGCCCTGTCCACCCTGGAAACAGACTTGTGCTGGTCAATATTGTATTCAAGTTGCTTCTTCTGGTTGAAATAGCTGTTAATGTGTCCCCTTGTTCAGACTTGCGTGTACCTAGCTCTTCTGTCCCCAGTGTGGACATGGCCTTGGATGACATCGGTTCCAACTGTACACTGAAAGCTGCTAATAGAGATACAGTTTGGAGAAAGTGACACAGGTGAAGTTGAATGGAAGTTCCGAGTTGTACAAGGTGCAAATTGGAATTCCAATTTTAGAGCAACTTTTCAGAGGTTGACAATAAGTACTTGGGGCATACACAAATGTGATAGTTATTTTGTGGAGATGACAGAAATCTCTTAAATATTCAAGAATGCCTTTTAGTTTTCATAGATCTAGATATACAATCTATTCAGATTAATAGATTTTTATATCTCACCATTAGAGAAGTTGGAAATTAACATGCATATCAGACTCCTGTGTTAGTTACTTAAAGGAAGAATAAGAATGGTTAATGAAATGTTTCTTTGAGGACCAGCACAGTGATTTACCCTATCACTGAGTATGAATAAATTGTTGAACACCTTTATTTTTGTTGTATTAAAATTTTAGGTTAAATTTATGTATGATTAGATATTGAAGGTTATGAAATGTGAATGAAAACGTGTAAAGTGAGGCTTCACAAAGAATCTTATTCTCCATATTTCAAGGGTATTTGTCCTATTTAAAAGTAAGTTTTAAAATTGAGTGACTTAATGACACGATTGACACTTTTTCCAAAGTTGGGACATAGTCTTCCTTTGAAGTACTCTATTATCTATTGTCCAGTTGTATAGATTGAGTCACAGTGTCTTTCAGTGTAAGAGACATTAAGAAATTCTTTGTGAAACATCACTGTTTGATAAAGTATATACGTATTTAGCATCCTTGTTTTTCTTTGTGCTAAAGTGGATACAGCTGTTGGGGCAGAAGAGACGGGACCAGCTGCTGGCCACATTTCCTGCTTTATTTTAAAAGGTAGTATAAGAAATGAGGAAAAAGAGGTAATATCAGGGCTTCTGCTTTTATTTTAAAATGTTCATAATTAAAAAGTATTTTCCAGCAGTCCAAAGATGTAAGTTATCTTACATATAAAATGTTTTATTTTGTTGTTATTTGGTTATGAAAATGGAATCTTGTTCTTGCAGAACTGTAAATGTTTTGTTGCTAGATAATACACTTTTGAGACCTAACTTGGTCTCTGGTTTCCAGTGCATTACAGCATATTTTGTAAAATCATCTACTGCACTTGAGCATGAATGGATAGTAGCCAAACTCACAACCTGGAGTGATGAACCTGCTTATACCTAAGTGCAGGAGCAAGCCC
This sequence comes from Lagenorhynchus albirostris, assembly GCF_949774975.1. Taxonomy (NCBI): domain Eukaryota; kingdom Metazoa; phylum Chordata; class Mammalia; order Artiodactyla; family Delphinidae; genus Lagenorhynchus; species Lagenorhynchus albirostris. The sequence continues at coordinate 62,386,252 of NC_083103.1, read as the reverse complement.
CTCACAATGCAGCTGCATGGATTTTTAGTGCCTACTGAATTATATATATAAATATATATAAAAACCAAAAGTAGTTGGAAAAGTTATCTGAAATGACTAATTTGTGCTATCTTTATGGAATATGTTAATGTAGCTTTTTGAAACAGAAGCCTTGAATTGAAAGTTAATTAATACTTGAACATTTTGTATATATTTCTTTGTATATAATTTTGTGCAGTACCAATGACAAAAATATGGTGTCATAATAAAACCAGGTTTGTTGATCTTTCAGTCATGGGCTCAAATAATTTATTCATCTCTAACATGACATTAGAAAATAACGGATGAAAATAGGAAAAATGATTGTTGTTAATGCTGTGGGTTTTAAAAGGTTCTGGAAGCAGTAAGTGCGTTTTTCTAAAAATTATACCATTCCCTTGGAATATTTTCTTCCTAACGTCAGTGATTTTCCTGCACTATTTGAAGTTTGGGGCTGGGGAGAAACAGTAGTCAAAGCTTTCTGAATTGGGATGATTTGACATTCCAAGTATAGATTTTTAGAATGTCATTTTATAAATGGCAGTTTTTGGAAATACTTGATTAAGAACTTTTGAAAATGGAGATTAGTATCGACTATTTTAAAAGCTGCTTTGTTAGGTTGCTTCTGTTTTAACTGTCTTTTCTTAGTTTCCATCTCATTCTCTTTTTTTTCTAATTTTGGTAAATTAGTGATTTTGTCATTTTTTGCATCAACGTCATGGTCTTGTTTTTACATGGTATTGCATGTATTTAGGACCTATCTAACAGGGGCTTTAAATAAATTTGGTCATATTTATGTGTAAACATATTTTACTGTAAATGTTTGGGTTTCTGAATTTACAACAGATATGTTTATTTCAGTATGTAGTAAACAATATCTTAAAGTGTCCTATTCACTACTTGTTAATTAAAAAAGTTATGATTAATATGAAACTGTTGTCTTACTATTTTTAGAAAATTGTGTTCTGAATGATTAGTAGTTGGATAAAGGAGATTTCTGGAATATAATATGGATTTAGAAATTTTCAGGTTTGGCTCTATTTACTGTAATGGATGAAAGCAATTTAGTGTTTGGGGAATCTTTTTTTTTTTTAATTTTTTTTCCTAATTGTGCCTCTGTGGCAAAATGATACAGCAAGTACTAAAGATGTAGCTTTTAATGTTTGTCTTCCGATGGTGACAGGAATTTATACATTAATTGAACTAACACATCATATTGAGTTAATGTTTCTGCACTTCCTTGACCAAACCTAACTAAAAAGTCCACGTTTGTTAAAATGTAGTCACACCTCTGATATAATCCGACAAAAAGTGTTCGAAATATTTTAAATATTTGTGCATTTGATAATCACTAAATTAATCTCTCTCTCTTCTCTTTAAACAGCTTAGCAGTGTCTGCAAAAACGAATCTTTTCCTACAACCTGTTAACTGACTGGACTGATGGTAACAAAGTAATTGTGGGAGCCATGTCGGTCAAAAATTTGGCATCTGCTGAAAAAAATGAATGCCATTTTCAAGTTCCCAAATTACTTCTATACTGATTTCACTTTCCAGAAATGGAGATATGAAAAGATTCTCTGGAATCCTTGAAAGACTTAATAGAAATACATGAGACAAAGTTAATTTTGGAACAAAATTATACTTATTTTTGTCTTTCATGGGAGTGATACTCAGTTCTTTGCATACCTTTTAAAAATTGCAACCATTGGAGAAGAGAATGATAGTATTTCATCAAGGAATATTAGATTCTTTACATAATCAAGCGCACATTCTGTGGAATTAGATTTAGTGGAGTAGAATTACATAAACAGGCCATCAGTGATCACAGGCATATAATGAGTTTGTATTTATTTCCTCGAACATGAGAACTAATCTGAAGTACAGACAGACGTTGCTGAGTAGAATATAAAAGTTAATGTAAAGTCTTTAAAGAGTAGTCTTTTTAAATAGATGCATTGATTTGTCTGTATATCTTTGAAAAATTGATTATGATTAAATGTGTGGGTAGTTAATTGCGATTCAGGGTAATGCCAAGATGTGTGGATTCTGAGGTTTTTGGCTTCTTGAGCTTTCTCTGAGGACTTATTAAAAATATTTTGAGGTTTCTAATGAATGGTATACTAGTTTCTACTGTTTTATATTAAAATTTCTCTAGTATGTAAGGGCTTTAGTATTCTGGATGATGGGAGTGGCTTTTTTCATGGAATATGGTTGTTTTACTTAATTGAAACATTTTTTCCAGTTCATTACAAGTGTGAAAAAACACTCAAAACTCTGGTTGTTTTATTTCATTTTTGTTGGATTATGTTAATACATTCTTTCACCTGGTCTAGACTGAGTCATTTTATCTTACTGACTCATTTGGGAAGTGTGCAGATGATAGAAGTGGGAGGGGGTAGGAGATAGGCTCTTAATCTTTTTTCCAGAATGATTCTTCATAATAACTATACAGTTTGGTTATTGTATGGTGATACAAAAAATTTATTAAATCCATTCAGTTTCTTGTAAGTGTATTCGGTGTCTCTGATGCCAGGCAGCAAAGCGCATTCCCAGTGGCTTATGCTTATGTGATTGATGGATGCTTCTACAGTATGAACAGTACAGCTGGTTGTATTGTAACCAAAATCAGGTAGGCATCAACACTATTTGGTGACTATAACTACTGCTTTGATAGAATAGAGTGGATAATTCACTGATAATGAGTCATTACCTTTTAAAGTATGTGATTACCTAGTTCAGTATTTTGGAGGTATGCCTTTAAGCTAAACGATCTTATGACTAAGGTTGAATAGGTAGTAAAATATTTTCAAGTGTTTAGTTTTTTCCCCAGGCTATCAATACAAAGTTTTGAGACCTTCCCAAATGGTTATATTTTTATATTTTACTGTACTGTTTTTTGTTGAGAAACCAGGTAGTTACCATTTAAGCCAGGGATCACAAAGGGGAGGTCCTCCATTAGAAACTTGTAAAGTGTTTGTTTGGCCAGCACAGTACTTTTTACATGTTTGAACTTGAATACCTCAATACTCTCTGCCAGTCACTCCCTATTGTCTTATAATACCAGACTGAGCTCAGAGCTCTGACCTAGACTGCAAGTGGTCATTTACATGCAGTTTTAAAGTGCAGGAAAATTAAACTGGAGATAATTTAAATTTTATTCAGAAAGTAAATTTCTTTATCGTTTTCAATAAATCCTGTAATATTAGAGGAAAAATATTTTTTAAAGATAAAGGTTAAAAGAAAGTTGCCCTGTTCATTGCTTTGGTTACTCATAGTGTTTTTATTCCTAGTTTTTTACCTTTCCCCAATTTGTACATTCAGGATTTCTTAGTTAGCCGTTTTTCCCACTTTTTAAAAAGAAACCGGGTCACAGTGGGCTTTCATAATTTTTTGTAGTTTTTGTTTGGCCATGCCACGTGGCTTGTGGGATCTTACTTCCTGAACCAGGGAATGAACTCGGGCCCTTTGCAGTGAAAGTGTGGAGTCCTAACCACTGGACCGCCAGGGAATTCCCAATTTTTTGTAGTTTTCTTGACCCAAAATTTGCTGGAATTCATCTTTTGCTCAATTTTCAGTTAATCTAATTTAAAAATCTAGTCACTTGGTGTTTTGAACATTCGTGTAGCTGTTAATATGTACAGATTTGAATTTTATTGGTGGCCCAACTTCCTTTAAAATGTGCCATCAAATTCTGTTTCCTGGGCTTCCCTGGTGGCGCAGTGGTTGAGAGTCCGCCTGCCGACGCAGGGGACATGGGTTTGTGCCCCAGTCCGGGAGGATCCCACATGCCGCGGAGCGGCTGGGCCTGTGAGCCATGGCCGCTGAGCCTGCGCGTCCGGAGGCTGTGCTCCGCAACGGGAGAGGCCACAACAGTGAGCGCAAAAAAAAAAAAAAAAATTGTTTCCTTTTTACCCACTGAGGTCAAACCCCTCTGGCTTCTAATGTACCATAGTCTGGGGTTTACAAATTAATATCTTAATTTAAGTATAGTATAACATGAACCTTCTTTTTTAAAGCCAAATAACTGCACAGAATAAATTCTGAAAGACAGGTTTAAATAGTTTGTTTACTGTGACAGAATTGAAATAAACTATTTTCCTGACTGAGGCAGTGTTCTTCAGGTCTTAGCTAAAAATGACTGTTTCCTTAAATTGTAATGCAGATCACAGCAGGCTTGCACAAATTTGCCCCCTGACCAAAAGTTTTGGTAAAGTACATTTGTAGCAACAGGTTTAAAGTAACATGTTCTTTGGCTTATGTTGCCCATTTCTACTAACTGGGAAGATGATTTAAGAAAAATATGGTAGAAGACAGATGTTAGAAATCGTTTTTGGTTGCAGAAACCACTGTAAATTTTTGTATGTTTATAGATGGTGGTATGCTAGGGAGTAAGTACGGTGGGAGTGTTTAAGGATAAGTAAGGAAACAATTTGCGCTAAATTATCCATTTAGTAATATCAGTGGGTTTTGAATTATCTAAGTTCATTACACCATTCTCTCTTTTTAAAGGAGTCTAATTCAGTAATTTGGGTTTCTTATTTTTGAAGTTAGGAATTTTAATTCTTTTTTTTTTTACTGTGATAAGTAGAACTCTGCTTTAAATAAAAATGACAGCACACATAAAATGTATAATTTTGGGTCAGACAGCTTTATCGTGGTATTTTAGCTTGTAAAATAAAGTTTTTTGGGTTTTTTTTTTGCCTTTTATATGTTTTTCCTAGTTGTAAAGGTAAAGCATATTCATTTCAGAAAGCTGGGATTATCCAGAAAGGAATCAGAATGAAAAGAAAAATCAGCCTTAATTTTATAACCCAGAGAATATCCACAGTAAAATACAGATTCTTTTGTCTGATAATTGGGATCATTTTTTTTATCAAACATAGTTTGATAGGGAATTTTGTTTTATAATCTGTTTCAATCTGTTTTTTTTTTTGACCTCGCCACGTGGCTTGCGTGATTCTACTTCCCCGACCAGGGATTGAACCTTCACCCTCAGCAGTGAAAGTGTGGGGTCCTAACCACTGGACTGCCAGGGAATTCCCTTGTATTTTATTAATTAAATTTTACATCTTTGGCTGCACTGCTTTCTTTAAGGGCCACTGAAAGCCTGTCCCACTCTCAGAGCTGCCTTTTTTAGGTGACAGGCTAAATCCTTTCATATAATTTTAAGTAGCATAAGATTACTTAACAGATATATCACTATATTTGAAAAGAATAGTTAAGATGCTTGTGAATGTGGTCTTGGATGACACAAATATTGTTTGGTATGACTGGCCTGTTTCATAAGAAAGTGTTGGTCTAGCTCTACATTGTGTAATACTGAGGCTATTATCCACATGTGGCTAAACAATTTAAATTAATTAAAATAAAAGATTCAGTTATTCAGGTGCACTAGTCAAATTCTGGGTCCTCAGTAGCCATATACGTCTAGTGCTAACATATCAGTCATATATAAAATATTTCCTCCTCATCACAGAAAGTTTTGTTGGCCAATGCTGATTTAGATGCTGTTACATGAGAAAATGGTTTCAAGAACTGAGATGAAAACTTTTAGGAAGGGAAACACAATAGATCATTTCAAAAATTTAAATGATCTATCTTAGGAATTGAGGAATAGACCTAGGATATTTCAAAAAACAAAACCAGAAACAATAGGAAGAATATGGCTACCTCAAATTTGAGTGCCTGATGACAGGTGCTACGTTAAGTCAACTTACATATATGATACCAATCTTGAGTGAGGTTACTGATGAGGAAACTGAGGGCCAGAGAGATCAGTTAACTTGCTTAGCATCATACAGCCAAAAAAAATGGCTCATGTCTATGCGCTTCTAAAGAACTATACCACACTAGATGAAAGCTTCAAAGATAGAATTTACCTTAATCTTATGACTATAGCTTTCCAATGATATAAATAAGATGACTTTTGAAGTAGGTAACTATCATTAGGACAGCTCAAGCTGAGCCTGAATAATCATCTGTGAAGAATACTGGGAATTGATCCCTCTGTAAGGAATGTTTTTAAATATGTTCTAAGATTCTATGAAAGAATAATACCTATGGAAACAGTGAATTGAGAAAATGAAGTGTAACGTTTCTGTAGTGTATTGATACTCCCCACCCTGGCCACTGCCATTTTCATTCCTGTTTGGATTCTTTGAGGTTTTCAGTGAAAACTGCTGTGTGGTTTTTTCCCTGTTACAGACCAAACTGCCTAATGTAAAGGAGTAGAGCAAGCAATGTGGGAGAGACGGTATTGGGAACACTAGAGAAGTAGGCTCTTGGCTAAGTGGGTAGTGTTGAATAATTTATTCAGCCTTTTGTTGTAGATCCCAGAATTGTACCTCATGTAATAAATTACAAGTCTTATTTATTCATACTTAGATGTAGGTTATTTTTACAGTTTTATTGTGTACAGATTTGCTTAACCATCACTGAATTTCTAGGTCAGGTTCAGGTAGCTGAAGAGCCTTTATAACTAGTTTATATTGTCTAGACCCAAGGTATGCTGCAAACCCAGTCTGGAGCAAAATGGGAAATAACATCTTTCTAAAGACAGGCTTAGAAATCCTAATCCAGTAATTTAAGATGTTTCCTTTCTCGGGTAGCAGGGCTGAGTTATACCTGTAAGAAAACATTGAGACAGTTCACTAGAAAAGACAGTTGTATCAAGTGGCAAATCTGTGTACAATACATATTAATTCCAGAAGTCTTAAAACTAGCTTAGGTAAAGACTGAGGTAATGCTATTCTCTTCAATGTCTATTAGTCATAAAAACTGTCCTTTTCTCCGTTTCATTTCTGGAAGCTCATATAGTATAGATTGCTTGGTACAAGAGTTCATCAGAGAATAACTGAATTATTTTGGCTTATAGCGAGACATTTTCTGATGGAATTTTCTTTTAGAGGAAGTACCCAAACCCTAAGAACATTATGCATATAATGTAGTTTTCATGCTAGTCACAGTACTTTTTGCAGCTTTGTAGCTAGTATTCAATATATAAAGCTAAGAACCTGAACTACACACCCAAGAGGTAGTGTGATAAATTTCTAGAAGTGTTTTCAAATTCTTGAGAAGTATTCTTTGATTACCCAGAAAAAACAAGTCTTGTTAACTCTTTCAAGTCAAACAGGCAACATTGCCTTAAAAATAGAAAATGTACTTGCTGTTTTAAAGTTTGCATTTTCTAGGCAATCATTTATATATATTACTAAAGTTTTTCGATAATTATGGAAAGCAATCCTACCTGGCTGCTAGGCCACCATTCACAGGGATAGCCAAGAAAACAGGGTACAGGCCACCAAAAACAAGACCAACCAGTCCACCTCGTGTTATGGTACAGGTTTCACAATGTAAATCACCTAGGAAATAAATTAGTTCTGCAAATGGATAGTCAAGCAAATATTTAAAGAATGCAAGGTCCCCTTTTATGTATCACAGATACTCAATTTTCAGGCAGTAATACAGCAAATGCATTTCTACAAGGCATGTTAAAAGGTATAATTACACATATGGATAATCTAAAACAGCCAGGAATAACTGATAAAACCATCTTAGGAAAAATTCCCTAATTTGTTTTGAACTTGAATATAATACTCAGTTTGCACTGCTTCTAGCTTTTTGCGCATGTATTAACAAACCTGAGCTAATATTTTTGTCTTTAAGAAACTTTAAACCCATGGGAAATTTAACAATTTATCTTACATTTTTACATTATGCAGTGTGATTTCATTTTTATAAAATTGTTTATTCATTTCCAGATTAGTACAGGGTATTAAAAATAGAAAGCTACACTAACCTATGTTTTCACTCATTCTGTTCAGTTTATTGTGCAATAGGTTTCCCTGCACATAAAAATTCTTTCCACACTGATCTTGGGGATTCAAGCAAATACTCATCTAATTTAAACAAATCTGAAGTAGCACTTAAGAGAATTTAAATGGACTGCCTCCCTACTACCACCTATGGTAATAATTTTTTTTAAATTATTAATCAGAAATTCTTTCATGATTTAGCTATACTTGGAGTACTGAGCAAATATGGTGAACTGTCCAAAGGAAATCAAGTCTCCATGTATTTGATAACTATTGCACATATACACATTTAGTGCTTTTAGAGATTTAGTGATTTTTATGGGAACAAGATAAAGAGTCTTGTTCCCATAAAAATTTTTTTCCCCTTAAGAAAATTCTATAATTTTTAAAAAATTAAGGCAGTCAGCATTTAAAAAAAAAAAGTTTCCAAATATTTCTTACTAAACACTGTAGGAGAGAGAAGTTAGACAAAGGAAAGTATTTAGAATTACTGTGTATATATTTTACTTGTTTGGACCATGCTAATCTGAATTAATTGCTGCTTTACATAGAGAGGCTAGCAAGGTTCTGTCTTATCCAAGCAGTGACTGTATTACAGCATATAGCCAATTGCTACAATTATTTAAGGATTAATGTAAGGTGCAAATAATGTACATATGCCAAAGCAAACTTGCTGGTGACAGTGAAATAGAATTTACCTGTATTCAAAGGTAAACTTACAAAACCTTTGAAAGATACGTGTGCCATCAAAAATGGGATCACTGCCATTGGTAAGCCAGCAGCTACAGGAGCCTGTGTCACATGTAGGATGCGTCGAAAGAGACTATTTGCTATTAGGCCACAGAGGGCAGCATTAAGTCCAATATATGTTGATCCATTTTCAAGCAGATTCCTGAGTCGGTGAGAAAAAACAGTAACTCTTTTTGGCTGTATTGCGTGTGTTAGCTCTCCAACAATTCTGGCATATGTTACAGAACTTATCAGGACTTTAGGATTAACAGGATCCAACATTTATATCTTATAGCTCCATAAAACAAAAACCTTTTAAAATCATTGTTTTACATATAGATTTTTATTCTAAAAGGCTTTGAATCTGGTCAACACTTTAAGGATACAGTGATACATTTAGTTTTGCTAAATGTATTGTGGGAATTTGCAAAGAATATTGGTATGGAAATTCCACCATCCCCCCACCAAGTATATAGCAGGGAAGAGCTTCTGAAGAGTCTGACTTGGATGCCTCTCTAGGCTCCCACAATACCCAATACTTACTTCTGTAGCAAAACACATTATAAGGTGGTACTAGCTTATCACAGATTTACCTGTCAGGCTTCCCAACTAGCCTGTAAACAACTTGAAGACAGTGGATACAAAGATATAAATATCTTGGTTTCAACAGCACCTGGCACACAGAAGGCATTCAATAAGGTGAAATTGATGTTTCCTTTTACTCTTCCTTGAAGCATTAGAGTCAGGATTAGGGGGTGGAGCAGTACTAACATTTAAGGGATCCTCTATGCTAGGTACTTTTTATAAGAGCTCATTGAAATAAGAATAAATTGATGTTTTGGGATAGTAAGTGGTAGAACTGGTTTTTAAGGAAGGCATGTATGAGATTTAAAATGCATGTTCTATGCATTCTTTAGTTTTGGGGAAAAAAACTAAAACTGCTGAATGTTGAACGTATCCAATTCAAAGCCTTCAGCCTATCACTTAACTTCTTTACCATCTGCTTTGCTTCCTGTAACACAGGCGTCAACCTCTTAATTTTCTCATTACTCTTAATTAGCCAAACTAGCCACACACAATATCCCCTCTAACTTCTGTGGTTAACACTCAAGACAGGTTTTCTAGGAATTCCTAATTGAGCTTTCTACATAGTGTAAGGTACTACTTTTCTTACCTGTCACTTTGCAATCACAATGGTACTTGTCATTCAATCATTGAGCACTTATTGCATGCCGCAGACTTGATGAAGGCACAAAAAATTATCTTCGATGTTTTCATAGTTTATTATTGGAGAATGAAAGATACGTAAACTTGATATATTGGATTGGGCAAAAAGTTCGTTCGGATTTTTCCATGAAAAATGCGAACAAACATTTTGATCAACCCAGTATAACAAAAGTATTAAAATGGTAATGTTAGTACAAGGGAGGCAGTTTAGAAACTTAGGGTACATAAGACAATATTTAAATTGTGATGAGGGCCTAGAGAGCTACCAAACAACAAAACACATGAATGTGAAAAGACCTGTGTATTCTTGTGGGAGCTGAGGGAATGGGAAACTCGAGCACTTCCTCTAAAATATTTTTATTTTATCTTCATAACAATACTGTGAAATATGTATTATCTTCATTTTTAGTCATAGGAACAAATGCCCATATATATTACATATTATATACATTGTAATATTATTATATATATAATTATATACAGTGTAATATGTTGATATATTAATGTTAAATATTATTAAAAATTACATAAATAAGTACCTAAATATAACAAGGAGTGTAACTGGAATCTGAATAGCAATGTTTGCTGTCTCCCAACCAGATTTTAATTTCCTGTGGCTTAAAGTCACATTGTTCAGTTAATAATTCAATACAAAATTGTTACTATCTAGCAGCCCCATTGCCAGTCAGTGTTCCCAAAAAGTGCCTATACAATTAGAAACGTGAACTCAAGATTTTTTGGCAAGATAATACCCATAAAGTAACTAGATACATGAACTAACACATGAAATATAAGACCAGAAATAACAAGTGGCAATGAAATAGATGGCACATGAAATTATTTTGTAGATTAGAAAGTGAAGTGTTTGATACTAAAGTTTCATACACTTAAGAACTTTTCAAATAACTATTAAACATATCTAAATTGGTAACGCAAGAAATGAGGATTCAAACTTAGGAGAACTAGGATAGATAAAATAGAAGCAGAGGAAAAATAGCGAACAAAGATGAGATGCTGTCATCTGCCCTGTTTAGGTGCCACTGTTCAAAAGCAGTTTATTCCAAATTAAAGCTTACTTTGCAGTTCCAGATTACTTCCCCATTGATTTTTATTTCTAATTTGGTGAAAGTCCCAGTAACACAGCCTGCTTGCTTCTCTTCAAGGCTGTCACATCTCTATTCTTCCTGGCTTTCCCTACCTTACTGGCCTGGAAACATGGGCACATGTCTTTTATTTGCTTAAAAAATTTCTGTTTACCTCTGGAAAACAATAACAAAAACGATGTACACTGTTTGTGGTGGGGGGAAAGGGAGGTTGGATATACATCTTATTACTGCTCTTGGTTTATGGGCTCTCCCTTGTTGAGCTGGTGTCAGCAAGATTGGAATTTGTGCAAGATAGTAAGATTATACTTCCAAAATGTATTTCAAATCCATCCTTTTTTCGCTTCAGCTGCCACCACCACTCACCAGGATTACTATGCCAGTTTTCCTACTGGTCTTCTTGCTTTTCTCGCCTACCTTAAATCTACTTTCCAAAAAGCAACTGTAATGTTCTTTGGAAATGTTAGCTGGATCATTCCCTGCTTAAAACTCCTCCTGTTCCTTCAACCTTATGCCCACTTCCCTTGTACTTTAGTAACACTGGTTCCTCAAATATGACAAACTCGTTGCTCTCTGTGGCCTAGGCATATGCCATTCCTTCCTCTTCCCCAGGCTGACTCTTCTTCATCCTTTTTGGTCTCAGATTTTCAGTTTAAATGGAATGTTAGGCTGCCTGAAGAACATTTTGTGGGAGAGTACTGGAGTTCACTCAGCGTTGTCTTCAAAGATCAGTATGTTTCCTATATAAATTTAATAATATCTTAAAGATCTTTTAGCCATGATCCCATTTCTCTGACATTCCTTGTCTAGTTATGTGTGTTACATGGCACTCTCTTAGACTGGTAAGTGTAGTGATAGAAATGAATTGAGAAAGAAGACAGTTTAAAGGTTTGTTATTTAAATTAGTCCATAAATATATACATCTGCCTATACTCTAAGCCAGATGGAAAAACTGGGAGAAATGAATTTTAGCCTTGACTTAAAGGAAAATGGCTAATCTCTCTGAGCCTTGGTTTTCTCATCAACGTAATAAAAAAAAATCTCAATTTCCTTCTGACATTCTATGTTTGTTTATATTCAAACCAAATAAATTTGAGATGAATCAATGATGAAAGTCCACCTGATAAAAGAATTTTTTAATTAAGAAGGGATCTTACCTTTCTGCTTCTGGAAGTTGGTTAATTTTTCTGGTTATGATTTCAATTAAGTTCTTCTTGACAGTACCATCTGGTTTATGATTTTCCATCTTGAGCCTTAAATTAAAATGTCATTTTTCAATAATGTGTATCTATAGAAAAACAGCAAAAGAGCTTATAAAAAGCCTTTGGAAGACCATAAATATTTAATTTTAAAAGAAGCAGCCATAGCTTTATTTCATAATCTGAAAAATTAATGCATTAGACACCCCCCAAAAAACCCCCACAATTCTATGAAATAGAAACCAGAACATGGAAGACAACACATAAAGCTTATAGGAAATACAGAATATCTTTGTAACCCTTAAAAATATTGTAAATTTGCAAACAGCACTAACCATAAAACACATAAAGCTAATAGTAAACTAATAGTAACCGATTAAAATGACCTTGTGTTCATTTACAAATACCATAAAGATAAGCCAGTCGGGGAGAAAATGTTTGCAATGTAACTGACAAAGGAGTAGTTGGTACCCAGAATATGTAAAGTATTGAATAGTACAAATCAATAAGAAAAAGGCAACCAACCCAATAGAAAAACTGACAAAAGGTTTGAACAGGCACTTCACAAAGAGAAAAGTCAGACAATAAATATGAAAATATGCTTAACCACTATAATCAGGAAAATAGAAATTAAATTTCAATTACTGGCAAGAATGTGGGGTAACTGAAACTCATGTGCTGCTGCTGGAAGCACGGGTACAACCACTTTGGAAAAGGATTTGGTACTTAATAAGTAGAAGACACACACTCAGCAATTTCACATCTAGGTACACCCTAGAGCAGAGGTCAGCAAACTTCTCTAAAAGGGCCAGATGGTAAACATCTTAGGCTTTGCGGGTCACATAATGGTCTTTTGTCGAATACTTAAAAAAAAAAAAACTTAAAAAATATAAAAAACATTTTGGCTGGCCGTAAAGAAACGAGCGATAGGCTTCGTCTGGCCCACAGGCAGGTAGTTTGTTGATCTCTGCGCTAGTTGAGGTGAATAAAAGATTAAGGGAATGGGTGAATGATTAATCTTAGCCTGAAGATTTAGCTCATTAAATAAGATTTCAGGGTAGCAGAGTTACGAAAATCAAAAAGTTCAGAAAGAACAGACAACATGACTCTGAAATTTAATTTTCTTGGTTCACTATTCATTTGCTACAAGATTAATTTATAACACTAATTTAACAAATATTTACTGGGTAGCCATTAGATGGCTTGGAAAATATTCAGTACACTGAATTTCATATCCCTAAACTTAAAGTTAACATAAGTAGTACAATGCAGGCTTAGAAATTTACGTCTGGGTTTCCCGGACTCAAACTTTTTGAGGGCCTTGGTTACAATAACGTTAAGATCTCTGCCTTACAGGAACTTTGAATAATTTTATGTTGGGGGGTTGGGGGTGTGGTGGAGAGAGAGAGAAAAACAAGTAATCAAATTCAGTATATATAAAGTGTATAGTGTATATGTCTGAAATACTGTTACATCAGAAAGTCCAGCCTAATGCTATCACTAGTTTTCTGTTATGTGCTCTGCATATTGGTGAGGTTCCTGGTCCTGTGAACTAGCCATTTCTAAGGTGTCGCTATTAAAAGTCACCCTTAATTCGGTAAAAGTTCTGATCTGGCAGCCCGCAGTAGGCCATTGTATCCCGGTTAATAATAAATCCCTATCAAAGACAATGCCACGTTTAAATATTACGAACATTTCAAAAGGCTTTTGCACTAGCTATCTTCAAGATAGCTCCCGAGATAGACAAATGAGGAAAGTGGTGCCTCTGAAAATTAAATTAGGCCAAGGTCACCCTGTAAATTGGCAGTAAAGCCGGCATTAAATTCAAGCACAGGCTTTTCATTTTTGCCCCCTGTAGGCTTAATTTAAATATAAGATCTTTTTTTCTAGGGTGGAAAGTGTAAGGACCGATTCGGTGCGGTAGAACCGATTCCCCTCCTCCACTTGCGACTCAGTCCCGGGATCTCATTCCCACGCTGCGGTTGAACAGCATGTCACCACGCTGTGCTTCTCTTGATACTCGCCTTTTACTGCACCCTTTTACCCGGAATGCCGGTACCTTACGCTCTCCTCCCAGCAGTCACTGCCTCCATCAGCCACGCGAGTGCTCACTCCAACCTTCGCTCAAGTCGCCCGGGCGCAGCCATTTTGGCTCCCACGTGACACGGCCCAAGGCGGGCACTGGGTCGCTGCCGGGCCGCTGATTGGGCTTCCAGGACCGAGGTTGCGCTCAAGGGCCTTCTAGCAGTGGGAGGTGCTGTGCCGCGCAGCAATGAGGTTTGGAGACCGCGGAGGGTACTGGTTACAGCCTATCCACGCCTCAGGATAGAGACTGCAGAAAATTGTGAAATTTCCGGATGAAAATTGAGTGATCTTAAACCTGCCCCATTCGTTGAAAATCTACCTTAGGTATGTTACTTAAAACTTCCTGGCCAGTACATTATACTTCGTGTATTGACTTGGGATATATAAAAACTGCACAACCCTTGGCATACGAGATAGGTACTCAGTTAAAAAGAAGTCTAAAAGTACCTGAGATTTCTTTGCTCCATCGATAGTATATTCTCCCTTGGACCTTGAGCTCCTTGTGCCATGTTACGATTTGGTTGATTGTGCCACCATAATCTGAGCACCTCAAGAGCAAGCAGGAGCTTGTTTTTTTCTGAGGATCTGTGGGCCCCTGTAGAGTATTGCTTATAAAAGGATGATTAGGTGAATGAGACGAAAGAAAAACTGTTTAGAGAGCAAAGGAGTCTTGTGGCTCCATCAGTCAGGACAATTGAGAATCAAAGTCTTGGACCAAACCTCTGGAGACCTCTGTTTCAGGTCTCCCCTTCGCAGCCTCTTTCCTCACTTATAAAGCAGGAGGGGAAACAATCTCACTAATTGTTTTGTAAAGTTGTGAGGATCCTATAAAAGCTCTTACCAAGGTTGCTTGGAAAATCATTGAGCTCTATCTAGGGAGAAAGTGGTATTCAAGATAAAGGGCGGGGGGGCTTCCCTGGTGGCGTAGTGGTTGGGAGTCCGCCTGCCGATGCAGGGGACACGTGTTTGTGCCCCGGTCCGGGAGGATCCCACATCCAGCAGAGCGGCTAGGCCCGTGAGCCTGTGCGCATCCGGAGCCTGTGCTCCGCAACGGGAGAGGCCACAACAGTGAGAGGCCCGTGTACCGCAAAAAAAAAAAAAGATAAACGGGGAAAACTTCATAGAAGAGGTGATCAGGAGAAGACTCCGCTACCCCCACTCCTTCGCTGAGAGAGATTTATGAGATGTCAAAATCGTGGCTTGTCAAGGAACCAGAAAATAAAAACAGGTCCTCATATTCTGAGGTGGAAAGTCAGCGTACATCCCAATCGGAAAGTTTCCGAGGTAAATGAGGAGAAAGTTTGGGAAAACCAGCTTTTTAGATTCTAACGCGTGTGTGTGTGTATGTGTGAGAATATCTTTTCCCCCCTAACACTCCATTTTATACTCTTATTCCAATTTAATTTTAAATGGTTTGAAGCTAATTTTGAAGTTAATAAATGTGCATACTGTACAGTGTCTGTAGCATGCCATTCTGGAGTAATAAAGACAATTTTGTACGTTGAGATTTTATAAAAAATCAGTTCTTTTGAAATGTCAAGATGAAATGTCAAATTTCATCTCAAATTTATGGGCTTAAATTGCTCATAACTTTCCTTTATTATTCTTTAAAGTCTGCAGAATCTGTATTGAGGCCACATCTCTCTTTCTTGTTATTGGTCATCTGTGTCTTCTCTTTTTTATGTCTGATCAATCTGGCTAATGGTTTATAATTTTTTTTTGATCTTCTCAACTAGTTTCATATTTAATTGATTTTTTTTGTTTTGCTTTTTTCTGTGTTCAGTTTGATTGTATTCTGCTCTGATCTGTATTTTTTCCTTTCTTATTCCTACCTGAGATTTAAGTTGTTCCTCTTTGTAATTTCTTAAGGAGGAAGCTGAGGTCATTGGTGTAAGATCTTTTTCTCCTCCATATATGAGTTTAGCGCTATGAATTTCCTGCCAAGTACTGCTTTAACTATTTCCCACAGATTTTGAAACATTGTTCATTATTTTAGTTCAGTTCAAAATACTTTAAAATTCTCTCTGCTTTTTTCTTTGACCTGTGGATTATTTAAAAGTGTGTCACTTTCCTAGGCTTCCCTGGTGGCACAGTGGTTAAGAATCCGCCTGCCAATGCAGGGAACATGGGTTCGAGCCCTGGTCTGGGAAGATCCCACATGCCGAGGAGCAGCTAAGCCTGTGCGACACAACTACAGAGCCTGCGCTCTAGAGCCCACGAGCCACAACTACTGAGCCCACGTGCCAGAACTACTGAAGCCCACATGCCTAGAGCCCATGCTCTGCAACAAGAGAAGCCATTGCAATGAGAAGCACATGCACCACAACGAAGAGTAGCCCCCGCTCGCCGCAACTACAGAAAGCCCATGCACATCAATGAAGACCCAACACAGCCATAAATAAATAAAAAAAAAGTAAGTAAATAAATCTATTAAAAAAAAAGAAGTGCGTTACATTGCTAATAGTTTAAATTTTTCAAATATCTTTCTGTTATTGATTTCTAATTATATTCCATTGTGGTCAGAGAATATACTTTGTATGATTTGAATCCTTTTAAATTTATTGATATTTATAGCCCAGACTCTTGTCCATCTGGGTAAATGTTTCACGTGTGATTGAAAATAATGTATATGCTGCTGTTATGCCAAGTGTTCGAAAACCAATTAGCATAAGTTGGTTGATAGCATTTTTTAAGACTTCTTTATTCTTTCTGAATTTCTACCAACTTGTTCTATCAATTATTGAGAAAAGCTTATTGAACTCTCTTTTATGGGAATTGTTCTATTTCTCCTTTCAGTTCTATCAGCTTTTGCTTCTTGTATTTTGAAGCTTCATTATTATATGAATAAACATTTAAGGTGAATTGATCCCAGTATCATTATGAAATAAGCTTCTTAATAATTGGTGATATGTTTTGCTTTGCAATTTACTTTGTTTAATATTTTTTAAATTAACTTTTATTGGAGTAAAGTTGCTTTATATAATATTAATATAGCCACTCCAATAACATTTTTTCTTTCTTCTTTTTTTTTTGGCTGCACCACGCGGCATGTGGGATCTTAGTTCCTTGACCAGGGACTGGACCTGTGCCCCCTGCAGTGGAAGTGCAATCTTAACCACTGGACTGCCAGGGAAGTCCCTCCAATAACTTTCTTTTGATTAGTGTTAACAGGACAATGCTTTTCCCATTCTTTCACTTTTAACCTATTTGCGTCTTTATATTTAAATACAGTATATAATTGGATTTTTAAAAATCTAAATGGACAGTTTCTGACTTTTAATGAAGGAGGTGTCTAAGCCATTTATATTTAATATGATTTTTATATTCTAGGGTTTTAAATCTATCATCTTGCTATTTGATTTCTATGTGTTCCACCTGTTCTACATTCCCCTTTCCCTTTCTTCTGCCTTTATTTTTTGAACGAACTGAATATTTCTTATTCTGTTTTATTCCTTTGTTGGCCAATTAGCTATAATTCTTTTTAAAAATTATAATGATTGCTTTAGCATATACAGTATACCTCTCTATTAGTTTCCTCAGGCTACTCTAAGAAAGTACCACAAACTGTGTGGCTTAAAATAACAAATATATTCACTCACTATTTTGGCGGCTAGAAGTCTGAAATCAATGTATTGGCAGAGTTGGTTCCTACTGGAAGTGCTGAAGGACAATCTGTTCCATGCTTCTCTCCTAGCTTCTGGTGGTTGCTGGCAATCCTTAGTGTCTCTTCACCTGTAGAAGCATCACTCCAATCTCTGCTTATATTTTCGTATGACGTTTCTTCCCGTGTCATTGTGACTTCACATGGCCATTTCCCCACTGTGTGTGTTTGTGTACCCAAATTTCTCTTATCTTATAAGGACACCATTGGTTAAGGGCTCACCCTAACCCAATATACCTCATTTTAACTTACATCTGCAAAGACACTATTTCCAATAAGGCTACATTCACAGGTACTGGGGATTAGAACTTGAAAATATATTTTGGAGGGGCACAATTCAACTCATGACAACGTCTTTAACTTGTCACAATCTATCTTCAAGTAATATACCACTTTACATATAGTATGAGAATGTTACAACAGTGTACTTTCATTTCTTCTCAATCTTTATGCTATTGTTGTCATACATTTACTTCTACATATTTTATAAACCACATATCACATAGTTATCATTTTTTGATATCAGTAGTCATTTGTCTGTGAAGTAACTTTTAAAAATAAGAAAATTTATATTTATCCACATATTTTCCATCTCTGGTGTTTTTTGTTCTTTTTATAGATTCATTTACATCTGGTATAATTCTACCTAAAGTATTCTCTTAGAAAGCACATCTTCTGGTGATGAAATCTTTCACATTTTGGAAATCTAAAAGGTATTTTGTCCTAGTTTTAAAAATTGTGGTAAAAAACACACAACATTAAATTTGCCATGTTAACCATCTTTAAGTGTATAGTTTAGTAGTGTTAAGTATAGTCACATTGTTAAGCAATAGATCTCTAGAAACTTTTCATCTTGCAACACTGAAACTCTATACCCACTGAACACTAATTACTCCTCTTCACTCCCCTCAGCCCTTGGTAACCACCTTTCTACTTTCTATGAGTTCGATTACTTTATATACTTTATGTGAGTGGAATCATACATTATTTGTTCTTTTGTGACTGGCTTATTTTATTTAGGTTTATCCATTTTATAGGATGTGACAGGATTCCCTTCTTTTTTTTTTTTTTTTTTTGCGGTACGCGGGCCTCTCACTGTTGTGGCCTCTCCCTTTGCGGAGCACAGACTCCAGATGCACAGGCTCAGTGGCCATGGCTCATGGGCCTAGCCGCTCTGCGGCATGTGGGATCTTCCCGGACTGGGGCACGAACCCATGTCCCCTGCATCGGCAGGCGGACTCTCAACCACTGTGCCACCAGGGAAGCCCTATCCATTCATCTTTTGATGGATGTTTGGGTTGCTTCTGCCACTTGGTTATTGTGAATAATGCTGTAATGGATATTCATGTGTAAATATATCTTCAAGACCTTACTTTGAAGTCTATTGAGCTATATACTATACACCTAGAAGTGAGGTTGCTGGATCATGGTATTTCTATTTTTATATTTTTGAGGAACCTCCATACTGTTTTCCACAATGGATACATCGTTTTACATTCCTACCAACAGTGTACAAGAGTTACAAGTTCTCCACATCCTTGCCAGCACTTGTTATTTTCTGTTCTTTTGATAGTGACCACCTGATGGGTATGAGGGAATGTTTCAAAGTGGTTTTGATTTGCATGTCCCTAATGATTAGTGACGTTGAGCATCCTTTTATGTGCTTATTGGCCATTTGCATATAATATTTAGAGAAATGTCTGTTCAATTCATTTTCCCGTATTTTAAATGGATTTTGTTGTTGTTGAGTTGTAGAAGTTTCTTTTTCTTTTTTTTTTTCTTTTTTTTTTTTGCAGTACGCAGCCCTCTTACTGTTGTGGCCTCTCCTGTTGAGGAGCACAGGCTCTGGACGTGCAGGCTCAGCGGCCATGGCTCATGGGCCTAGCTGCTCCGCAGCATGTGGGATCTTCCTGGACCGGGGCATGAACCTGTGTCCCCTGCATCAGCAGGTGGACTCTCAACCACTGTGCCACCAGGGAAGCCCTGTAGAAATAACCCCATGTCAGATATATGACTTGCAATTACTTTCTCCCATTTCATAGGCTATCTTTTCATTTTGTTGATTATTTCCTTTGATGTACAGAAGTCTTTAAGTTTCATGTACTCCCATATGTCTGTTTTTTATTTTGTTGCCTGGGCTTTTGGTGTCATAGTCAAGAAATCATTTTCCAGTGTCCTCAAGTTTCTCTGCCATGTCTTCTTTTAAGAGTTTTTGGATATGGAGTATGGAAAAGGCCCAACTTTATACTTTTGCATGTGGAAATATATCTATTTTTCCAAACACCATATGTTGAAGAGACTGTCCTTCTCCCATTGTGTAGTTTTGGCACCCTTGTCAAAAATTTCTTGACTATCTATTGTGTTCCACTGGTTAATATATCTATCTTTATGCCAGTATCACATTGTATTAATTACTATTCCTTTGTAGTATGTTTTGAAATCAAAAAGTACGAGGCCTCCAGCTTTGTTCTTTTTCAGGAATGTTTTGGCAAGTCAGGTCCCACATGAATTTAGGATTTTTTTCTATTTCTGCAAAAATTGCCGTTGGGATTTTGATAGGGATTGCATTGAATCTGTAGATTGCTTTGGGTCATATGAACATTTTAACAATATTGAGTCTTTCAATCCACAGGCATGGGCTGTCTTTCCATCTATTTGTATCTTCTTTGATATTTTTAGTAGTGTTTTGTAGTTTTGAATGTATGAGTCTTTTACCTCCTTTGTTAAGTTTATTCCTAAGTATTTTATCTTTTTTTTTTTTTTGGTGCTGTAGTAAATGGGATTATTTTCTTAATTTCCTTTTTGGATTGGTCATTGTTAGTGAAGAGAAACACGAGTAATTTTTGTGTGTTGATTTCGTATGCAGAAACTTTGCTGAAATTGTTTTTAGTCGTAACATTATTTTTTCTGGGATTCTTAGTTTTTTCTGCATATCAGATCATGTCATCTGTGAACAGAGATAATTTTACTTCTTCTTTTCCAGTTTCTTTTTTTATGTCTAAATTACTTTGGCTAGAACTTCCACACTCTGTTGAATAGTATTGGCAGGATTGTGTATTCTTGCCTTCTTCTTCATCTTAGAGGACAAGCTTTCAGTCCTCTACCATTGAATATGTTATTAGCTATGGGCTTTTAATATGTGGCTTTTGTTATGTCGAGGTAGTTTCTTTCTGTTTCTAGTTTGTTGAGTAACTTTTGTCATAAAATGATGTTGAATTTTTCTGCATTGATTGAGATGATCGTGTGGTTTTGTCCTTGATTTTGTTAATGTGGTGTATTACATTGATTGATTTTTGTATATTGAACCATCCTTGTATTCCAAGTATAAATCCCACTTGGTCATAGTGTATGATTCTTTTAATGTACTGTTGAATTCAGTTTGCTAGTATTTTGTTTAGGATTTTTGCATCATTATTAATCAGGAATATTGGTCTTTAGCTTTATTTTCTTGTGTTTTTGTTTGGTTTGGGTATCAGGGTAATGCTGGCCTCATAGAATGAGTTTGGGAGTGTTCCCTATTTTCAGTTCTTAAGAAGAGTTTGAAGAGGATTGGTGCTAATCCTTCTTTCAATATTTGGTACAAATCTCTGGTGAAGGCATCTGGTCCTGGGCTTTTCTTTGTTGGGAGCTTTTTCATTAGTGCTTCTATCTTCTTGCTAGTTATAGGTATATTCATACTTTTTATTTCTTCATGTTTCAGTTTTGGAAGATTGTATGTTTTTAGGGATTTATCCATTCCTTCTAAGGTATCCAATTTGTTGGCGTATAGTAATTCACAGTAATCTCTTATAATCCTTTTCATTTCTGTTACATCAGTTGTAAAGTCCCTATTTTCATTTCTAATTTTAGCTATTTGAGTCTTCTTATTTTTTTTTAGTCTAGCTAAGAGTTTGTCAATTTTGTAAATCTTAAAAAAAACCTACTGATTTCATTGATTTTTTTTCCTATTGTCTTTCTATTCTCTTTTTCATTTATTTACTCTCTAATCTTTATTATTTCCTTCCTTCTACTAACTTTGGGTTTAGTTTGTTCTTCTTTTTCTAGTTCTTTGAGGTGTAAGTTTAGGTTATTGATTTGAGACCCTTCTCTTTTAATGTGTTTACTGCTATTAACTTTCCTCTTGGTTCTACTTTCACTGCACCCATAAGTTTTGATATGTTGTGGGTTTTCAGATCCAGAAAAGATCTAGGTATTTGTAAATAAATAAATAAATTCCTTATTTCTTTTATAAAATAAGAATTTTCTAAATTATAATGCTCTCTTTTTGACCCATTTGTTGTTTAATAGTACATTCTTTCCTTGACATTGGTCTTAGTGATGATTTTTTATATTTGACACCGAAAGCAAGTGCAAGAAAATCAAAAATAAACAAGTGGGAGTACATCAAACCAAAAAGCTTCTGTACAGCAAAGGAAACCATCAACAAAATAAAAAGTCAACCTACCAAATGGGAGAAAATATTTGCAGATCATGTGTTTGATAAGTGGTCAACATCCAAAATATATAAAGATAAAAAACTCATACAACTCAATAGCAAGAAAACCCCCAAAATCTCATTAAAAAATGGGAAGAGGATCTGAATAGACACTTTTTCAAGGAGGGTATATAAATGGCCAACAGGTCTATGAAAAGGTGCTGAGAATCATTAATCATCAGGGAAATGTAAATCAAAACCACAATGAGTTATCACCTCACACCTGTTAGAATGGCTATTATCAAAAAGACAAGAAATAACAAATGTTGGCAAGGATGTGGAAAAAAGGAATCCCTTGTGCACTGTTGGTCAGAATGTAAATTGGTGCAACTACTATGCAAAACAGGATGGAAGTCCTCAAAAAAATTAAAAAATAAAGCTACTGTATGATCCAGCAATTCCACTTCTGGGTGTTTATCTGAAGTGAAAACACTAACTTCAAAAGAAATATGCACCCCGTGTTCACTGCAGCATTTTATAATAGCCAAGAGATGGGCTCAACTTAAGTGTCCATTAAGGGATGAATGGGATACTATTCAGCCATAAAAAGAAGGAGATCTTGCCATCTGTGACAACAGGGACAGACCTTGAGGGGATTATGCTAAGTGAAATAAGCCAGAGAGAGAAAGACAAATACCACATACCTCATTTATATGTGGAATCTAAAACCACCACCACTTGGGACTTCCCTGGTGGTCCAGTGGTTAACACTTTGCCTTCCAATGCAGCAGGTGCAGGTTTGATCCCTGGCTGGGGGGCTGAGATCCCACATGCCTCATGGCCAAAAAACCAAGCATGAAACAGAAGCAATATTGTAACAAATTCAATAAAGATTTTAAAAATGGTCCACATCCAAAAAAATAAATTAAAAAAACAAAAAACCACCAACACCACCACCAACAAACCAAACTCATAGATACAGAGAACAAGATTGGTATTGCCAGAGATGAGGGTTTGGGGTGGCCAAAATGGTGAAGGGAGTTATAAAATAAATAATTGCTTGGGATGTAATTTGTATCATGGTGAATATAGTTAATAATACTGTATTGTATGTTTGAAAGTTGCTAAGAGAGTAAATCTTGAAAGTTCTCATCCCAAGAAAAAAAATTATACATATATGTGGTGATGGTTGTTAACTAGACTTATTGTGGTAATCATCTTGAAATGTATACATAATTAAATCATTATGTTGTGTGCCTGAAATTACTATGTTATATGTCAATTATGTCTTTTTTTAAAAAATTAATTGATTAATTAATTTATTTTTGGCTGTGTTGGGTCTTTGTTTCTGTGAGAGGGCTTTCTCTAGTTGTGGCAAGCGGGGGCCACTCTTCATCATGGTGCGCGGGCCTCTCACTATTGCGGCCTCTCTTGTTGTGGAGCACAGGCTCCAGATGCGCAGGCTCAGTAGTTGTGCCTCATGGGCCCAGTTGCTCCGCGGCATGTGGGATCTTCCCAGACCAGGGCTCGAACCCGTGTCCCCTGCATTGACAGGCAGGTTCTCAACCACTGTGCCACCAGGGAAGCCCCAATTATGTCTTTTTTTTAAAGTTTTTTTTTTTTAAGATTTTTTTGATTTGGACCATTTTTTAAAGTCTTTACTGAATTTGTTACAACATTGCTTCTGTTTTATGTTTTGGTTCTTTGGCCACGAGGCATGTGGGGTCCTAGCTACCCAACTAGGGATCGAACCCGCACCCTCTGCAATGGAAGGTGAAGTCTTAACCACTGGACTGCCAGGGAAGTCCCTAAAAGTTTTTTTTTTATTGACGTATAGTTGATTTACAATGTTTCAGGTGTGCAGTAAAGTGATTCAGTTATATGTATATAATAAATATATATATGTTCCTTTTCAGATTCTTTTCCATTATAAGTTATTACAAGATATTGAACATGGTTCCCTGTGCTCTACAATAGCTCTTTGTTGTTTATCTATTATATATATAGTAGTGTGTGTCTGTTAATCCTAAATTCCTAATTTATCCTTCCCTTCCTTTCGCCTTTGGTAACCATAAGTTTGTTTTCTATGTCTGTGAGTCTATTTCTGTTTTGCAAATAAGTTCATTTGTATCATTTTTTCAGATTCCACATCTAAGTGATATCATATGATATTTGTCTTTCTCTTTCTGACTTACTTTACTTAGTATGATAATCTGATGATAATGATAATATCAATTATATCTTTTTTTTAGAGATTTCTAGATATCTTTTTTTTGAAATTTTATTTTATTTATTTATTTTTGGTTGCATTGAGTCTTCCTTGCTGCACGTGGGCTTTCTGTGGTTGCGTTGAGTGGGGGCTACTCTTTGTCATGGTGTGCAGGCTTCTCATTGTGGTGGCTTCTCTTGTTGTGGAGCATGGGCTCTAGGTGCGCAGGCTTCAGTAGTTGTGGCATACGGGCTTAGTTGCTCCGTGGCATGTGGGATCTTCCCAGACCAGGGTTCGAACCCGTGTCCCCTGCATTGGCAGGTGGATTCTTAACCACTGTGCCACCAGGGAAATCCTCAATTATATCTTAATGAAAGAAAGAAACCAAAATATAAATACTTTCAAAATGATTAAAACCTTGTGTTTTAACATTAAAAATTTAAATAAATAGGATTTTTTTGTGTGCAAAGAAGAAAAAAGTGAAGAATGTTTTATTATTGTTATAGGCATCTGTGGTGAACTTTATTAATTGCCTATGTGACTAGCCATAGAAAGGGTGCAGCGTCAGAAGAGAGGTAAGGCTTGCAGTTTGATACACTCAGCAAGGACATGCAGGAGGGCCCATGGTGGGCTGCCTCTCCCGACACTTATGTGAATTGGTTCAAACACAATAAGATGGATTTGGTTTATACAAACAAAGTAAATATATTTGGACTGAAGTTTGAGGGATTTTAGTTGTACCTATTGAAGAAACATTTAAATTAAAGTTAATATAATATATAGAGCAGAATACATTTGAGTAATATATATATATATTTGAATAATAAACATGAAAAAGAGTGCATTGTTTAATTTCCACATATTTGTGGATTTTTCTATTTTTCTTCTACTGTTTATTTCTAGTTTCATTTCATTGTAGCCAGAGAAGATACTTTGTATGACTGCAGTCTTCTTAAATGTGAAAAGACTTGTTTTGTGGTCTAACATGTTACCTATCTTGAGAATGTTCCATACCTTGATTCTCTTTTCATTTCCCTTTGTGTAAATTATATAGGTATTTTCTTTGTGATTACCATTGCAATAACATGAAACATCTTAAAGGTATAGCAGTCTATTTTAAACTGATAATAACTTCAATTGCCTATAAAATCTCTACTCCTTTAAATCTCTGCCTTTCTTATTACAGGCATACCTTGGAGACTGTGGCTTCAGTCCAGACCACTGTAATAAAGCAAATATCACAATAAAGCAAATCACATGAATTTTTTGGTTTCCCAGTGCATATAAAAGTTACATTTACACTATACTGTAGTCTATTAAGTGTGCAATAGTATTATGTCTTTAAAAACAATGTACATGCCTTAATTTTAAAATACATTATTGCTAAAAAGTGCTAACCATCATCTGAGTCTTCAGTGAGTTGTAATCTTTATCAGGTGCAGGGTTTGAAATATTGCAAGAATTAGCAAAATGTGACACAGAGACGTGAAGAGAGCAAATACTGTTGGGAAAATGGTGCCTGATGCTGGGTTGCTACAAACCTTCAATTTGTGAAAAATGCAGTATCTGCAAAGCACAATAAAGCAAAGCTCAGTAAAATGAGGTATGCCTATATATGTTATTGATGATACAATTACCTCTTTTATATTGTGTATCCATTAACATAAATTTGTAACAATTTTTTATGTTTTTGTTTCTTAAATTCTATATTAGATTGTAAAGTGATTTACACACATACATTATCACACTACAGAATTCTATATTTGTCTAAATATTTACTTATACCAGAGAGTTTTATATTTTTGTATGGTTCTGTGTTGTTTATAATCCTTTTGCTTCAACTTGAAGGAGTCCCTTCAGCATTTTGTAGGGCAGGTCTAGTGGTAAGGAACTCCCTTAACTTTTGTTTTTGTAGGAAACTCTTTAATTTCTCCTTTGTTTTTGAAGAAAAGTTTTCCAAGATATAGTATTCTTGGCTGGCATTTTTTTTGTTTCAGTACTTTAAATATATTATCCTACTCCCTTCCAGGGAAGGTTTCTACTGAGAAATCTGCTGACAATCTACTAGTAGCTCCTTTGTACATAAAATTTGCATTTTCCTGGCTGCTTTCAAGATTCTTTGCCTGTGACTTTTGACAATTTGATTATAACGTCTGTTGGCTTACAAACTGGCCCCTCTACAAGGAGGGTAAGGAGAGACTGAAGAATGAAGCAGACCACTTCATTTTGGTAGGTGGCAATTTTAATAAACAAGGGAATTTACATACAAGGCTTGTGTTGGGTGGACGCAAGATGAGTAATCTCCACATCACCTACCTGCCAGAATCTTAAAAGTTTATAGAGAGGCCTTAACTAGGTTCAGTCATGTATACTGTCTTGATGATCTCAACAACACTGTTCTCTCAAGGCTGTGTCCTTGAAAACGGTTCCCACTGTGGGAATGATGGGCAGAACATACATTCTAAGGACAGGGAAGGGGGTGAGAAGCCTCTGTTTGCCCTGGTCCAGCTTTTAGGTCAACCAGTGGTCATGTCTTCTAATAGATTACCTCTTCAAACAATATCTCTTGTTGTAGATCCCTTTAGATTTTTCCTAACTGGAGTTTCTTGAATTTCTTGAATTTGTATGTCCATTTCTCTCCTCAGATTTGGGAAGATTTCAGCCATTATTTCTTCAAATAGAATCTCTGTTCCTTTCTTTCTTTCTTCTCCTGCTGGGATTCACATGGTGCATATATGGTTCCATTTGATGATGACCCAAAAGTGCCTTAGGCTCCCCTTCATCTTTCATTCTTTTTTTCTTTTTGCTCCTCTGCAAACAGTACTTTTGAAAGTCTTGCTGTCAAGTTCATGGATTCATTCTTCTGACTGCTCAGGTCTGCTGTGGAGTCCCTTTAGTGAATTTTTCAATCCAGATATTGTGTTCTTAAGTTCCACAATTTCTCTTTGGTTCTTCTTCATAGTTTCCCTCTCTTTGTTGATATTCTCATTTGGTTCATGCATAATTTTCCTGATTTCATTTTAGTTGTCTATCTATGTTCTCTTTTAATTCACTGAGCACCCTTATAGCAATAATTTTGATTTTTTTTGGCTAATTAATATATTTCTGATTCATTAGGGTTACTTTCTGGAGATTTAATTTTTTCATTTAAATGTGTCATTTTTCTTGTTTCTTTGTATGGCTTATTTTTTTTTTCTTGGGATTTTAGCATTTGAAGAATCAGCCATCACCCCCAGACTTTTTAATCTGCAATTGTGTAGGGAGAACTTTCTCCACTGAGCCTGGCTAGGGATTCTGGAGACCGCTCAAATCTTTTCTAGGGATGCATCCTCTCTGGGCTTTAGGAGGTTTGCCAGTTCTTCTTCTTTTTTTTAAGAATAAATTTATTTATTTATTTATTTTTGGCTGCATTGGGTCTTCGTTGCTGCACACGGGCTTTCTCTAGTTGTGGTGAGTGGGGGCTACTCTTTGTTGTGGTGCACGGGCTTCTCATTGTGGTGACTTCTTTTGTTGCGGAGCACAGGCTCTAGGTACGTGGGCTTCAGTAGTTGTGGCACACAGGCTCAGTAGTTGTGGCTCGTGGGCTCTAGAGCACAGGCTTAGTAGTTGTGGCACACGGGCTTAGTTACTCTGCGGCATGTGGGATCTTCCTGGACCAGGGCTGGAATCCGTGTCCACTGCATTGACAGGTGGATTCTTAACCGCTGCACCACCAGAGAAGTCTACCAGTTCTTCCTGAGAGCTCCCACTGGAGTGTCTCTTTGATACTGTGGCCTCTTTGGTACTGTAATAAGCTGCAGTATTGGAACTCTACCTAGTGTCTCTGGTAATGAAAACTCTGGTGAATGTTGATGGTTTTGTTCTCAGATACCCCTAATCTGGCTTCTGTATTCCTGTCAGTACTTGGATTCAAGTAAGACAGAAAATGGTCCCTCAGGCAGCCCCCCATAAAAGTCAGAATAATGGACATACATTCTACTTGTTTCTCTCACCAGGGAGAATATGTGAACTGAGGTTTTCCTCCTAATGGTGCGACACTGTGTGGACAGTAGGGGTTCTGGCAAGAGAAAGTGCTGTGAATTTTCCTGCCGACTTTGAGGCAGTTGGCTTAGTGCTCACCTGGGGTGCAGGATCCGTTTTTTTTTTTTAACTTATTTTATTCAAGTATAGTTGATTTACAATGTTGTGTTCATTTCTGCTGTATAGCAAAATGATTCACTTATACATATGTATGTGTGTGTATGTATATATATATATATACACACACATACACACACACACACACATATGTATATACACACACACATTCTTTTTCTTTTCCATTATGGTTTATCACAGAATATTGAATATAGTTCCCTGTGCTATACAGTGGGACATTGTTGCTTATCCATTCTATATATAATAGTTTGTATATGCTAATCCCAAACTCTCATTCCATCCATCCCCACCCCACACACACATTGGCAACCACTAGTCTGTTCTCTATGTCTGTGTGTCTGTTTTGTAGATAAGTTCATTTGTGTCATATTTTAGATTCCACATATAAGTGATATCTTTGATATTTGTCTTTCTCTGACTAACTTCACTTAGTATGATAATCTCTAGGTCCAGCCATGTTGCTGCAAATGGCATTATTTCATTCTGTTTTTATGGCTAAGTAGTAGTCCACTGTATATATGTACCACATCTTCTTTACCCATTCATCTATCAATGGACGTTTAGGTTGTTTTCATGTCTTGGCTATTGTGAATAGTGCTGCTATGAACATAGGGGTGCATATATCTTTTTGAATTATAGTTTTGTCTGGATATATGTCCAGGAGTCAGATTGCTGGATCATATGGAAACTCTATTTTTAGTTTTTTGAGGAACCTTCATACTGTTTTCCACAGTGGCTACACCAATTCACATTCCCACAAACAATGTAGGAGGGTTCCCTTTTCTCCACACCCTCTCCAGCATTTCTTGTTTGTAGACTTTTTAATGATAGCCATTCTGACCAGTGTGAGGTGGTACCTCATTGTAGTTTTGATTTGCATTTCTCTAATAATCAGCCATGTTGAGCATCTTTTCATATGTCTGTTGCCCATCTGTATGTCTTCTTTGGAGAAATGTCTTTTTAGGTGTTCTGCCCATTTTTCAGTTGGGTTGTTTTGTTATTGAATTGTATGAGCTGTTTGTATATTTTAGAAATGAAGTCCTGTTGGTCACATCATTTGCAAATATTTTCTCCCATTCTGTAGATTGTCTTTTCATTTTATTTTGGTTATGGTTTCCTTTGCTGTACAAAAGCTTGTAAGTTTAATTAGGTCCCGTTTGTTTAGTTTTGCTTTCATTTCTATTGCCTTGGGAGACTGACCTAAGAAGACATTGGTACGATTTATGTCAGACAATGTTTTGCCTATGTTCTCTTCTAGGAGTTTTATGGTGTCATGTCTTATATTTGTCTTTTAAGCCATTTTGAGCTTATTTTTGTATGTGGTGTGAGGGTGTGTTCTAACTTCATTGATTTAAATGTGGCTGTCCAGGGAGCTCCCTAGTGGTTAGGATTCGGCACTTTCACTGCTAGGACCTGGATTCAATCCCTGCTTAGGGAACTGAGATCCTGCAAGCCGCGTGGCACGGCCCCCCAAAAAAAAAAAAATGCAGCTGTCCAACCTTTCCAACACCACTTGCTGAAGAGTGTCTTTTCTCCATTTTATAGTCTTGTCTCCTTTGTTGAAGATTAATTGACCATAAGTGGGTGGGTTTATTTTTAGGCTGTCTATTCTGTTCCATTGATCCATATGTCTGTTTTTGTGCCAATACCCATGCTGTTTTTTTTTTTTCTTCTTCGGTATGCGGGCCTCTCACTGCTGTGGCCTCTCCCATTGCGGAGCACAGGCTCCGGACGCGCGGGCTCAGGGGCCATGGCTCAGGGGCCTAGCTGCTCCGCGGCATGTGGGATCTTCCCGGACCGGGGAACAAACCCCTGTCCCCCGCATCGGCAGGCGGACTCTCAACCACTGCGCCATCAGGGAAGCCCCCCATGATGTTTTGATTACTGTAGCTTTGTAGTATTTTCTGAAGTCTGGGAGGGTTATGCCTTGCAGGATTCTTTTAACTGGTTTCTGGATTTCTCACAAAGGCACATGGTTTGTGTAGTATTGTTAAATTCCTGTGTCTATGGGAGAAGGAGGGTCTATGGCTTCCTATTCTGCCATCTTGCTGATGTCATCCTCCTTTTTCAGCCCTAGTTTTTGAAAAATATTTCTGCTAGGTACAGAATTCTAGGTAGACTTTTTTCAAATGTTAGTATTTTAAAGATTTTGCTGTGCTGTTTTCTGGCTAGCATTATTACCAGTGAGAAGTCTGCTATCATTCTTATTATTTCTCTAGGTATTTCTCTGGCTCCTATTAAGATTTTCTCTTTATTACTGGTTTTAAACAATTTGATTGTGATGTGGTGTGGGAGTAGTTTCTCTCATATTTATTTTGCTTGGAGTTCATTGAGCTTCTTGAATCTGGGGTTTTAAAAAATTTCAGCTATTTTGAGGTATAATTAATGTATACAATTGTAAGATATTTAAAGTGTACATCACAGTGATTTAATATACGTACATATACATCTATTTCATTAACACATCCGTCACTTCACATTTATGTTTTTGTGTTTGAGAACATTTAAGTTTTAGTCTCCTAGCAAGTTTCAATTATACAGTACAGTGTTATCAACTAGAGTCACTATGGTTTTCATTAGATCCTCACA
The DNA here is from genome assembly GCF_949774975.1 of Lagenorhynchus albirostris. Taxonomy (NCBI): domain Eukaryota; kingdom Metazoa; phylum Chordata; class Mammalia; order Artiodactyla; family Delphinidae; genus Lagenorhynchus; species Lagenorhynchus albirostris. Next base: position 62,355,045 of record NC_083103.1, on the reverse strand, counting down.
CCCATTCATCTTATAGCTGAAATTTTGTACCCTTTTACAAACCTCTCTCTATTTCTTCACTCCCGGTCCCAGTGGCAGATCAGAGTTTTTGTCTGTTCTCTCCGCACTGGGTTGGGGTGTAGAGCCAACGTGGGTGGAGTGTTTTTGAGCTCATTAAGAACTTGTTATTAGTTTAGTGCAATCCTGTGACACTCCTGAATGCAAGCCCCATTGGCTTTCAGAGCCAGGCAATCTGGGTGCAGATTGCCTGGCTCTCTCTCAGCTGGCAGCTGCTAAAGCTGGTGTGTCAGATACTGTGTACAAGGTCCTTCCAGAGAGATAACTGTGACTCAGAGCAGACCAAAAGGAGAGGGTATGGGAGGTGTCCACAGTCTTCCCTAGTGTTTGGAGATGATTGCAGTTAGCCTCTAGATGCATGCTAAATTAGAAGCCTGACCTCAGGCAGCATCTTTTAAAGTATGCAAAGAGACCCCTTTTAGGGAAATACTGAGAGATGGGGGTTTGTGCATGCTTACTCTGTGCTGAGCCCTGGGGGTATAGCCAGTTTAAGAATTGCTTTTTTGTTTGCTACTGTCTGTGGGGCTAGTGATTGGGAGCCTATTGGTTATCAGAGCCAGATCTGGGGACCCACCCCTTGGGAAGCAGCTGCAAAAGCTGAGGTACAGATGAGTATATTAGCTCCTTCCAGGCAGATACTGGTGACTTGGAGCAGCCTAAAGAGAGGTGGAAAGGTGTGTTCTGGCTTCCCTGGTCTCTGGGGAGGATTGCAGTTAGCCCCTAAATGAAGTTAAATTAGAATTCTGACCTTCAGGCAGCATTTCTTAAAGTGTGCAAAAATAGATCCCATTCAGGGAAGACTGGAAGACTGAGTGGCATTTTTTGCCTGCTCCCTCTGCACTGAGCCCTGAGGATAGCTACATTCAGTGCTCCTACAAATGGGTCGCATGGAGTTGCTGCAAGCCTACTGGCTTTCAGAGCTAGGTGTTTTGAGGGGCGACTCCTCAGATGGAAGTCAAATGTTACGGCATTAGTTGTTGGGTCCAAACGCTTCCCTTCGCTCATCAGGGAGAAACTGGGATTTTCTTTCTTTTTTCTAATATCTTTATTGGAGTATTATTGCTCTACCATGGTGCATTAGCTTCTGCTGTATAACAAAGTGAATCAGTCATACGTATACACATATCCCCATAGCCCCTGTCTCTTGTGTCTCCCTCTCACCCTCCCTTTCCCACCCCTCTAGGTGGTCACAAGGCACTGAGCTGATCTCCCTGTGCTATGCAGCTGCTTCCCACCAGCCATCCATTCTACATTTGGTAGTGTATATATGTCCATGCCACCCTTTCACCTGGTCCCAGCCCACCCCTCCCCCTCCCCGTGTCCTCAAGTCCACTCTCCACATCTGCACCTTTATTCCTGTCCTGCCCCTAGGTTCTTCAGAACCATTTTACTTTATTTTTTTTAGATTCCATATATATGTGTTAGTGTACAGTATTTGTTTTTCTCCTTCCAACTTACTTCACTCTGTATAACAGACTCTAGGTCCATCCACCTCACTGTAAATAACTCAATTTTGTCTCTTTTTATGGCTGAGTAATATTCCATTGTATATATGTGCCACATCTTCTTTATCCGTTCATCTGTCAATGGACACTTAGGTTGCTACCATGTCCTGGCTTTTGTAAATAGTGCTGCAATGAACATTTTGGTACATGACTGTTTTTGAATTATGGTTTTCTCAGAGTATTTGACCAGTAGTGGGATTGCTGGGTCATATGGTAGCTCTATTTTTAGTTTTTTAAGGAACCTCCATACTGTTCTCCACAGTGGCTCTATCAATTTACATTCCCACCAACAGTGAAGGAGGGTTCCCTTTTCTCCACACCCTCTCCAGCATTTATTGTTTGTAGACTTTCTGGCCATTCTGACCGGTGTGAGGTGATACCTCATTGTAGTTTTGATTTGTATTTCTCTAATGATTAGTGATGTTGAGCATCCTTTCATGTGTTTTTTGGCAATCTGTGTATCTTCTTTGGAGAAGTGTCTATTCAGGTCTTCTGCCCATTTTTTGATTGGGTTGTTTGTAATGGCGGTAACATATACAGACTCCCTGTGAGTTGGCCACTGTTTTGATTTACATGTATTAACTCATTTAGTGCTGACAACACTTTGAGGTAAGTACAATCTTTATTTCTCAGTTTACAGATGAGGAAAGTGAGGTGCAGAGTGGTGAAATAGCTTGTTCAAAGTTATCCCGTTGGTAAGTAGTAAGGCCAGGATTTGAACTTTGATAGTGGAGTTCCAGGCTGTACTTCACACCTCTGAACTATCTTGCCTCTAGTGACTTGCTGCCTTTCTTCACTCTGGTTCACCTAGCTTCACCTTTGGGCTCAGGCCCAGATCAAGTTTTCCCTAATTTCTCCTTTCAGGCCTCTTACAGCCACTTTGGCAAGTACTGCTTCCAAAGCCAGTGGAGAACACTGATAGACTTCCCTGCTTTTTCTATTGTAAAAAAGGCAAATTGAAGTCATGGAGTAAGATACAGATCTCTCCTGCTTTCAGGTGGCAAGGGAGGTGAACCTAAATCAACCTTGCTGTATTTCTCAGATTACTATCTCAGCATATGAAGAAACAAAATACCCAGAATTTATAGAGAATTTATTTGATCTACAAATCAAATGCGCCAAAGACATGAACAGAAAATTCACAAAACGAGGCAAATATCTTTATTTCAAAATCAACCTTAGCTAGATTCATTTTTATGTTTTTTTTCCCTTGATATTGGCAAACTTTAAAAAGATTGATGTGACTGAAGCTGGAGATGGTAAGGATGTGAGGGGGGTGAGAGACAGTGAAAAGGTAGTGGGATTGATGGATTATAGATTCTGATAGAGCTGAAGTAATGCCGGATTGCAGTATGAGAAGGAATAAACAGGAAGGACAGGAGGTAGTGATCAGAATATGGGATTTTACAATTGAGAATGTGAAGAATTTCAATTTATTGATAATGACAAGGTCTAGGGCAACACAGTCCAATAAAAATATGTGCTGTGTATATAACTTAAAATTTCATAGTAGCCAGATTTAAAAAAGCAGGTAAAATTAATTTTAATGTATTTTATTTAATCCAATATATCCAAGAGTAACATTTCAACATGTAATCAAAAGGTTATTGAGATGTTTTATATTCTTTTTTACATAGTAAATCTTTAAAACTTAATGTGTATTTTATACTTACTACATATCTCAATTTAGACTACTCACATTTCAAATGCTCAGGAGCCACACATGGCTAATGACTACTATATTGGACAGCACAGGTCTAAAGTATGACCATGGGAATAAGTGGTAGGATAGAGAGACCAGGGTATTGGAAGGATCACCTATGTGAATACTAGAATCACCAAGAATGTTTTTCAGTCACCAAAAAGAACATGTTAGACCTACACGTAATGAGTCGGAAAGATCTCCAAGACATATATTGAAGGGAAAATTAATTTCCAGTATATGTATGGATAATACCATTTATTAAAAAAATATGTAAGTTACAAAAGAATACTACAAGGAAAAAGATGTGCTAACTTGATGATGGTTGCCTCTGGAGAATGGAGTAGAAATAGGATGGAGTGGGAGTGAAGGGGGACTTTCAAGTCACGCTCTATATACTTCTGGATCATTTGTATATCTCACAATAAGAAGGTATTCATGTACTTGTATAATTGTATAATAATAATTGTTTAAGAGTTAATATTAATACCATTGATCTTGTTATCTATTTGACTTGGTTTCCTCTCTTCCCCCAATTGCCTGCCCTTTCCTCAGAGTTTCAAGTATCATGAATTATTCTGAGAATACAAAGCTGGACGGCTTACTAACCATTTTTTTTTTATTAGTAAAAGAGTGTGTGTATTTCATTTTGTTATATATGATGCTGTAAAGCACCTCGTTAAGGCTTCCATTTCTGTTTTGTGTTGCTTGGGGCCTCAGATGACCAAATCTTTAAATCTCAAGATGAATGTGATTAAGACAAGGAGAATGAGTTGCGGGGTTCCATTCTGTGTCTTATTCTTTTCATCAGACAGCATTCATTTCCTCTCCTATTTCCCTAACTAAACATGTAGCTCAAGAATGCTCTAGCAGACTTAAAGAAGCATGCTGTGATCTCTTTCTTTAGATTTTATGCTTCTTGAGGGCAGTGACTGAATTTTCGTACCCCTGGTGCCTATATTAATGCACTCAATAAATGTTCTTTAAATAGCACAGTGAAGGTAATTTGTCAATGATAAGAGCTAGTAAGTGTACTGAAGTGTACTGAATTCGAGTTTAGAGTAGAGGAATGGGCTGTTATGTTATTTCTATATTGCTTTCTTGTGAACTTTCAACTTCCCTTTCAAAATCTAGGACAAATGTCACTTTCTCCCCATAGCTTTCCCTTCTGCACAAGTAGTTAACAGCCACACCCTCAGTGTGCCCAAAGAATTATGTGTATATCTCTCAAACCCTCTCATGCTATGTGTTCACATTTCTAATTGTGAGTTCTTTCTGGATAAGGATGATTTCTTACTATATGTAACACAATGTCTGAGACCTAGCAGGTGCTCAATAAATGTTTGTGAATGAATACATACATAAATGAATCAGACATAATACATAAATGATCAGACCTTGAGGCCTCAAATCCATTTCCACATACAATGACAAAACAGAGACGAAACCTATATTTATTTAATTACTGAATATTTATTGAGCACCTGCTATACACAAGGCAAAAGGAAAAGAAACAAATTGTCTATCCAGAATTACTTTTAACTCTTTCAGCAGTGCCTAAGTCCTCATCATAAAAAAGTCCATTATACTGATTTAGTATCCATTCATTCTTTGGTTAATCTTCATGTACAGTTTTCTCAAGTGTACTTTCAAATATTGCATAATGCTGTTGACCATGATATATTCCAAGGGCTGTCTGAAGTATAAGAGGAATCAACATTGCTTTTACCTCTGTTTGACAAAGCAGCAGCCAATAACGTAAAACCCTTCCTTTTGGTGGCAGTGGAACAGTATGATACCTAAAAACGAAAAAGGATTATTTACTTCCTCTGGAAGTAAATTCTATAAAAAATTTGTTGATGTCTCCTAAACTGATCATTTCTATTCTAGATCTTTCATGTAGATAGCAAAAAAGGTTAAAATTAGCTATTTGAAATATGAAACTATGATATTTTGATGAAAATGTGTCTTTGGCAGCTAAAGACTAAGGAGAATTTATTAACATTAAAAAAAAAAGGGGGGGATTCCCTAGTGGCGCAGTGGTTAAGAATCCACCTGCCAATGCAGGGGACACAGGTTCAAGCCCTGGTCCTGGAAGGTCCCACATGTTGTGGAGCAACCAAGCTCGTGCACCACAACTACTGAGCCTGCGCTCTGGAGCCCACGAGCCACAACTGCTGAGCCTGCGTGCCACAACTACTGAAGCCTGTGTGCCTAGAGCCAGTGCTCTGCAACAAGAGAAGCCACCGCAATGAGAAGCCCATACGCACACCGCAACCAAGAGTAGCCCCTGCTTGCCTCAACTAGAGAAAACCTCCAAGCAGCCAAAAATAAATAAATTAAATAAATAAATTTAAAAAAAAAAAAAGGGAAGAAAGGAAGAAACGGAACAAAAAGATGAACTTACTTGACTGCCAGACGTCCATTTTTAGAAAAAGCTAAAGCAATGGGATATAAAACACCACACACTATGCCAATCAGTGAACTTCTCAGAACACAATTTTCCCGGCTTATATTACCTGGAAAACAAAAGTAAATTTGATCTCCTTTTAAAACTCAGGATAAGAACTATTAAGAGTCTTGGGTCCTCATACAGTAGTTATTTGCATTGTCCTCAAGCATAGCAAAATAGTAGAAAGAATATTAGAAATTCAGTCTAATAGACTAAATGTATCACATTTAAAAAATGCTTTTATTATACTTCACATAAAGATAAGTTACCTCTTACTTATATGGCTGTTGAAGAAGTAATTTCATAGTGAAGTATATTAAACTAGCAGACCAGATATCTGGATTCTAGGGTAGTACATTTATATTGTCTATGTGTCAGGCATGTGCTAGGGATACAGTATTACACAGAAGAGATCCAATCTCTGACCTTCAGGTCTGTTTACTAAGAAGGAAATACATTAGACAAATATTTAAAGAAATAATCTTAAGTGTGCATATGCTTTGAAGGTAAAATGAATAGAGAATGTATCTAGAAACTTAACCTGAGGGAATCAGAGGTTTCCCTGGGGAAAAGGTATTTAAGCAGGGACCTGATGAACAGGGGTCAGAGGTTCCATCAATTACTAGTTGTGAAACTTAAGGTAAGGGGAGGAGGTAGGAAATAACATTAGAAGCCCATAATATGCCAGATACTATGTTAGACATTCAACACACAGTATCTTAATTCTTAAAACAATCCTGTGAGGTAAGTACTATTAGTCCTAATTCATAGATAAGACAACTGAGTCTCAGAGATTAAATGACTTGCCCAGTGTCACAAAACTTAAGTGAAATATGTAGTATACCAAAGCCTCCTTTTCTCCCAGTATATCATGCTGCTTCTTAGTGTACTTGAACATGTCTCAGCTTAGTTTCTTACCTGTAAAGAAAAGACACAATACTACTTGCCCTGGCTGATTAGGAGGATTGTTGTGGGGATGAAATAGGACAATATATGTGAAGGTACTTTGTTAGTGGTAAAGAAATACACAAATGTAAGGGACTATTATCAGCAGTAGCAACAGTATATGTTAATGAGTAATTTTACTTAGATATAAACACATTATATGTTAATGAATTTAAATTTACCTGAATACAAAGCATGTCTTACAAGAAGCTCATAAGAAACTATGGTAGACAAAAATGGAAGTGTAGTCAATGATGCATATGTCTTCAAAGCATCATGTTTAACCTTGAAGCAATGTCTGAAAATTAAGTTTGCCAATATTCCAGAGAAACCAGCTGTTGTTCCAAAGGTCACTGTTCCATATATATTTAAAGTCCTAATTGGAAAAACAAAGTGAAGAATTAAGTTCAACATAATATTCTTCTAATAGATATATCCTTTCCTGGGTTTGTTATTACATATTTACTCAACATCAAATTTTTCTTGAGCATTTACTATGCTCAATACTACACAAAGAAAGGTATTTTCTTTGTGCTGAGGGTGGGGCAGTGAATAAGGTGGAAAAAAAAAAAGAAAAAAAAAAGAAAAGAAATTCCACCCCTCATAGAACTTGCATTCTAATGAGAGAACAATATAATTATCTTCCTGAGAATAGAGTGGTTCTAAGATGGAGCTCTTTTAAAGAGAGAATAAATTTTGGCCACAAATAAATATGAGTATGTTCCAATGTAGCCAAATTTTATGAACTATCTAAATCCAAGAATATTGTTCTTTCTACTAAAAGAATTAATTTGCTTAAGGTCATTTGAAAAAAGTTTTTTACATTTGGTTAGGCCTTCTAGAAAATAACTATTTCTTAAGTAGTCCAGATATTTAAAATAATTTGTCTAGGATTTCCAAAACTTCATCCAAAGAAATTTGAAAGATCTAGTTTTTCTGACTCATACCTAAATCCAGAAATGTTTAAAGTCTAAGATCAACGTCCTTTGATTTTATTCTTGAGCTCTATTAACCTAAAAGTAATGTGAGACTATATGTACATCATGGAATCTGTATTCCCTTTTGCTGAGCTCAGCACTGTTACTGAGGTAATAAATTCTAAACTGAAATTAATTACAATTGATAATTAATATAAGTAACCCTCAAAATGGTGTTCTCCTAATTACTTTTAATTAAAATATGTTTATTGCACAAATAACATTTCAACAATTTTAGAAACAAAACAATTTCAAGAGAGAAAAGAAATTATCCAGTCTCAGTATTCCAACAAACCACTATTTTCATCTGCTCATGTTTCCCTCCAGTTCTTTTTTTAAAATAAGCTTTCTTTATAACCAACTCAATAAAGTTAACAGGATCTTAAATACCTAGAAACAATGGCAATACAGAAGATCTGCAAATAAAGTTATTGACTTTCAGTCTAGGTGAGTTTCTTACTTTTCTTTTCTAAGATATTCAAATTTTTTTTCTATGATTTCGATGACCATTGGTTTTCTGAGTTTTGCATCTCCTAGAGAAGGACTGGACTGACCATATATGTATGTTGGCATCTTGATGTCCTGAAAAACACAAAAATCCAGAACCATAATAGCTAATGATGTTAATATTAAATCTTATAAATTCTACAGATTCAGATTAAAAAACATTTAGACTCTAGTAAAAGTGTCAAGTACTGTCATCTGCTTTCACACACTTTGTTAATGATTCAGTCACTATTTAGTGAGCTCTTATTATCTGTTAGATGATGGCTTTTTGATTCACATAACAACTTTGAGAAATTGGTTCATAATGGTCATCTCTACCTTTATGGATGAGACAACAAGGTTCAGAGAGGCTGACTTGCCTGAGGACTTGTTGTAGAAGGATAATTGACTGAGATATTTTTTGTTTTCTTTACAGTTTTCCCTGAAGGTAGCCAGGCCCTTTGTAGTTCTCCATGCTCTAGCTTTTTCAGAGCTGAAAGTAAACAGTAGCTACTTGTTGACCACTATCTTTATCCTCTGTCTCATGAAAGCCTGAGCTTTTGGAGATTATGTTGACTTTCCTGGAGAGGTAGGAGAGAACAGGGATTGCCTTGGAGAATATCGAGAGAGAACATCAGAAAAAGGGACACATTCCAGCCTAGGAAGAGGCAGTGGATCATGGTTACCTTGGATTATATAAGGTGTATATAATCCAGATCCCTACTGGGGCAGAAGTAGGGCCTTTGCTGGAAATTGCTATGCAGTATATCAGGGAGCCTGGACCTATGGCACTGGGCTCCAGGGTTGGAAAGTTCCTGTGTCCCAAGTGTGATGTATGAATAGACAGTTGCTAATGTCAAGGGACCATGAGGTTTGGCCAGTAGCATCTTAACAGAAACCAGTAGTTGAAAAAAACAAAACAAAACTGGACCCTCAGAAAGGATCCCTTCTGAATATTTTGCTCTGGGTAAGACTCTCAGATTTCTGTGAAACGTCTTAATATTTGTTACATCTTTTGCCATACTGGCATTATGGGATTCCAGATTAGCCAATGAATAGATTAAATCTATGCCTTTCACAATTTATATGATTCTCCATTTTAACAACATTTATGGTCAAGGGCATAGACTAATAAGTCTCAAATTTTAGGAGTCCTGGGCAAGAGAATCGGAAAGGGTTAAGCATAAAAGACATAAAAGAGACTTAGTAAGATTCTCAACTTTTCATGTGCACAGGAATCACGAGTTTATCTGAAATGCAGTCTCTTGAGCTCCCTATTGAGATATCTGGATTCAACAGGAGTAAAGTATAGAAATCTGCATTTTAATAACACCAAGTGATTCTGATGCTGGTAGTCAATGGACACATGTTGAACATCACTGTAATATTCATTTCCTGAATAAGTGATATGTTCCAACCCTAACCCTAACTAATGAAAGGCCAATTCATCCATGGTATCAACATCCTGAAGGTACAGACTCTTTTGAATCTTCATATGGTATCAAACAATGAGTAATAATGGACGAGTTTCTTTCCCTGCATCATTGAAGAACTTACTCAAGCCAGTTCTATCTTTTTCTTTAAAATATCTGAGGACAGAAAAAAAAAGTAAAATATTTTATAAATTACAATTTTTCAAAGACTAGATTGAATCTTTTGCCTCTCTCTGACATCTAAATGGCAAATGGAAAAGACAAGATAGCAATATATAAGGGAGATTCTATATCTAATCCCTCTGGTGTACATGAAGGCAGATGTCAGTAACATGACAATTAACCAGAAACTTGGGAAAACTTTTCGTTTTGCTGTCATCTAATTCACTGAAGTGCCTTATTCCTCACAAAGAAAACTTTCAGGCAATCCCTTGTATCAACCTCCTACCTCATCTACACCTCAATATATAGGAAACACAGATATCCAGGATTATGATCCTAAAATACTGAAACAGGACAGCAAATATTTATTGACTGCATAGTTTTTGTAAGGCAGTTATTAAAGCAGAGAAATATACTGATAACTTCCTGACAGAATTTTTACAAGTACTGAAATGTAAAAATTTCTCTATAACATTTTATCTAAAGAGTAACTAGTTCAAGGCCACTCAACTGGGCACCACGATTATACCAGTAATATTTTATGGTTTTGTAGTGCTTTTATGTGTATTATTTCACTTGACCTTCAGAATTTTATTTAACATTCACTCATCATTTGCTCAGACATTCACCTGGTATTTGAAAGCCCCCCGGATAAGCAAGATGTAGTCCTCTCCTCAGAACCCATAACCCAGGCAGAGGTCAGGACAAAATGGCAGGAAATTTAAAATGCAAACGTCCCGAGTGAAGAGAAAACAGGCTACATCAATCAGGACTAACCTTTAGGTCTCCTACTTTCTCCCCACCTCTTTTCATAGCAACCAGGGATTTAATTGCGCCCTGCATGGACTTGGGAGCTGTTCTCTTTAGACTTCAAATCCCTTTTACGCGCATCATTTCAGAAGAGTGCGGCAGCACCTGAGGCTGCAGAAATCACCGCCCCTACCACCCTGGGTTTCCGCCTACCTTGGACGCTTCCCCAACTCCCACCGGCACCACACCTGCAGCCCTCCTGTCGGCTCCAGCCTCACGCCCGAGCGCCGCCATTTTGGCGACTCACGTGACTAGTGGTGGGCGGGGACCCAGAACTCCCGGGGCGGGAAGTGGTGCGGGCTCACGCCTCTAGCCCTCATCCCTGGCCCGCCCCGACCCAGTCAAAAGCCGCGCCCTCCATCCTGGCTGTGATTGGGCCCGGCGTCCAGAAACGGGAGCCGCTCATTGGCTTCCAGGAGGTCCAGACTCCCATGGGCCCGCCCCCCTGCCAGGCCCGTATTCCCTTCTCTTTAATTTGTTATCGTAGCTCCCTCTTCTCGCCTCCTGAGGGGAACGTGGGGCGGTCCGAGCGCAGGGATGTCGCTGCGCGTTTTCCTCTCCTCAGGGCACCTCCGTTAGCTGGGGCCGAGCTGCCCAGCCCCTTTCATTCCTTCAGGGTGCTTGCCCCTCTGGCATGGCCCGTGTGTTAAGGCTCCGGCTTCTCGGGCACCTCCTCCCTAGAGCCCCCAACCGGCTGCCAGAGCAGCCCCGACTAGCCTCCTCCCCTCACAGCCGTCAGACTCCCCTTCTCAGTCTTTAGTCCCCTCATATTCTATCCTTTATCCTCGCTTGGAAAGAGACTGGAGAGAATTTTGCCCCCCACCTCCCCGAGAAGACCCCCTTACCAGCCGGTGTTTCGGGTTGGGGGGCCCAGCGAGGACGCCTGGCGCCCTTTTGTGCGCGTTCAGTGCCCAGCAGTATCTCCCAGACCAGCACCCCCCGACCCTCCAGTCTCCATGTCTTAGAGAAGCCAAAATCGAGAGTTATATAATTTCTAGTGCTGCTGTTTCTCCTGCCTGAGGAAACACTTCATCGCGTGGAGGGTGCAGGACATTTCTGTGCTCTTCTATATAAGAACGGGGTGTGGGCAGGGGTGGCCGGCGGTAGCAGAGAGATTTGTTTTTTCTGCAAAAGGAAGGTGGGTAGTTTGGAGAGAGACTGAGGGAAAAAGGGTGGATGTGGAAGCCAAGCGGCCGAACTCTCTCATTTAGGAAACCGCGAACTGTTTGCACAGCTTATGCTCACATGCCTAATACTACTACAGCGTCTCAGAAAACACCTTTGGGGGAAGGTTTGACTTGTCTCGAAGAGTCTCAGTGTTTTTCCTCGACGGATAGGGAGCTGCTTGGATGCGAAGAGACGGCATGATGTGAATGACTCCAGTGTGAAGAAATCTTCGCCAACTCATCCTGCATCAAGTGCCCATTGAGTAGCACTGTCACTTTAATGTCTCCATGCCAGGGGATTGCTTTCCTTCTTTTCAATCCTCTCGGTTAATACGTGGGAGGATCAGAATCAGAGGGGGCATTAAGGATCAAGCCTGAGGGGCTTGGAGAGCACAGAAGAAAAAAAATGAAAGTGACAGCAAGCTGGATCCTGTCTTACTGAGGGGGTGAGATCCGGAACTTCTGGTCCAGTGAATAGAAAGGGGCCTTTCAGTCTGTTCTGCCCCAGAAAACTGTCCAAACTCACCCACCTTTTTAGAGACTAGAGTCAAAGAGGTTTTTAAAAGTATTTTTGGGGGGTGAGGGTTTTAAATTTTTCTCTAAAGAATTGAGGGTTTTTATCATCAACCAGTTCATCTTTGAATTTGATCATGTATTGAGTAATGAGACAGCTGTGTAAATTTGGTTTGTGCCTTAATTGAGTTAGTCATCGAACTCCAAAAATGCTGCTGCCTGAAGAGGAGTTTTAATAATGTTTTCTATGCTTACAATAATTTTCTTTTTAAACAGAATAAATGTTTTATAAACATTGAAAAACTCAAAAGCTATTTTTCTTTAAACTCCGTGGGCACTGTCAAAGTTGGTGGAAAAAATACATCATTTTTTCTTTATTTGAAAGAGAAGACAGCCTGGATTTCAAACAGTGAAGTGGTTTGCAACAGTTACCTGGCCCTTGGCCTCCATCCAGGTGGATCAAGTTGAGACCTGAAAAGAGATCTTGAATCCTGTGTCAGTGGAAAGACCCAAGAATGCCAGTCAAGAAGAAAGGTGGGCTATGAGGTTTTCTATATATGTTTCTCCTTTTTCTTGGTTCTGCTATTTGCAGTTTAAATTGTAGTCCATTTGAGAGTAGAATTTTGCTTGGGATGTAGTTGTTGTAATGATGTCTTTTCTGTGGTACATCATTCAGTAATATTATTTTACTAAATGAAAACCAAGTAGGACTGTTGTATTTAATTATAGACATTTATGGTTTCCTAAATCAGGTGGTATAAATCACCATTTGTAATCAGCGTAAATTTGATACCACAGATTTGGGATTTTCTTTAGCTTGCTTTCTTAGCTTGTTAAAGGTTACTTTTACACAGTCTTTAAAAAAGAAACCTGTACAGTGCAGCTCTTCCTCATGGATTTAATATTTATCAAGCAAATTACATAGTTGTAAAAGATAAAGTTGTTTGTAGTGAATGCAATTATAGATTTATTATTTATCTTTTATTAAAAATAGCTTTCATGTTTGGGTTTACTCTAGTGGAAACTTCACTTTTGTGATAAAGCACTGCTTTGGTAACTGTTGTGCTTTTCCAGATGTATACATTATCCAGTAACATGATTGGCAAATTCTGCAAGTGAGGTAAATACCCCACTCCCCACCCCCACTGATCAAGCTCTGGAAGGTTCCTGAAGTATAGTTTATTATAGGTCACACCTTGGGATTCACTTTAGCCTAGATCTACCCCAGGTGAGCCCTGTTCACCTAAGGATCCTAGAGAAGCTGGTGTTTTTTGTTTTTTGACATTTTATAGAAGACCAGATCAACTATAAAGGAGTTTTTAAAAGAGTTTTAAACTAAAATGTGTACCAATACCCTTGAACTCTACTGTAGTGGACTAGTATAGATCCAAATGTTGACCATTTATGTGAGTTGCTACAGTCTGAAACTAAAGCTTAGTGTGAAGGTTAAGGTGCAACCTAGCTCTGCATGATGTTTAATCCTACCTGTGGATTTGGAAGGTGTATTGAGGAAACTTATAATCAGTGAGATTCTTTATCCAGCTGCTGTCTGTAGAGAAGGACAATGATATACAAAACCTCTGAAACACCTAGAAATGTCCCTTTGTATGCTGGAATTTAAGACTGGGCTTGTTTCCTTCTCCTGCTCTCCTCCATAATATCACTGAGAGAAGTAAACTCTCCTTGAGATTTTGGAGCTACACCTGTCCAGACCTGACACAATTGGTTTATTTGGAACAAGAATGATTTGGGGGAATGTAGCCAATAAAGGATACGTCTCTTTGACTTATTTAGCTTGAGGTGTATTTTTATTCTTTCTACCATTTATTGTGCTCTAGTTAGTGTCCCTTTTGGACTTATTTTAAACTAGTAATTGAATTAAACACATTGGGTGTGTGTGTGTGTGTGTGTGTGTATATGTATGAGACGGAGACAGAGAAGAGGAAGAGAGGGAAGGGAGAGAGGAAAGGGAGAGAGAAAGAGAGGGTTAAAAAGGTATCTGGGAAGGAGGAGGAGGAAAGGCATTGATGTTCTAGATATCTTAACTAAGCAGGGTGAACTTAAGATTTCTAAACCCAACAGACTGAGATTTTTACAAAAGTTCCTACCTTTAAAGAAAGTTACAAAAATTGCCGATACATTATTGAAAACCATACTTTATGAGAAATAATTTCTTTCCTTCCCTGCTTCCTTCCTTCCTCTTCTTTCCTCCCTCCCTCCTTCCTCTTCTGTTATTCTTTACCAGTGGATTGATTGTAGTGGGTCAAATTTTTTAAGGAATCAACAAGTTCTAATTAGCAAAGTACAAAGTTCTAATTAACAAGTACATATTTGGATATTACTAAAGTATATGCATTATGTAATTTACTTCATGAACTAATCTAGAGAAACAGCTTATCTTTTAAAAAATCTCTTAAAACTGTTAGTATTAAGATATATATTTTAAAATATTATAGACAACTAACCAAACAAGTTATGACATGTACATTATATTTTTAATTAGCTAAGCTTACTGTCTGTACTGTTTCTATAAGTAAAACAAATACTTTGAAGTATAACCTAGATTTATTCTGCAGAGAGCACAGTCCTCTATCATCCTGAATCTTTTCTCTTTCTTTCTTTTTAATATTTGTGCTGCTTCTTTTGTATTTTTTTTTTTTTTTTTTTGCGGTACGTGGGTCTCTCACTGTTGTGGCCTCTCCCGTTGCGGAGCACAGGCTCCGGACGCACAGGCTCAGCGGCCATGGCTCATGGGCCCAGCCGCTCCGCGTCATATGGGATCTTCCCGGACCGGGGCATGAACCCGCGTCCCCTGCATTGGCAGGCGGACTCTAAACCACTGTGCTACCAGGGAAGCCCTCTTTTGTATTTTTTTAAAAATTTATTTAGTTATTTTTGGCTGCGTTGGGTCTTCGTTGCTGCGCGTGGGCTTTCTCTAGTTGCGGCGAGCGGGGGGTACTCTTCGTTGCGGTGCACGGGCTTCTCATTGTGGTGGCTTCTCTTGTGGCGGAGCGTGGCCTCTAGGCTCGCAGGCTTCCGTAGTTGTGGCTCGTGAGCTCAGTAGTTGTTGCTCACGGGCTCTAGAGCGCAGGCTCAGTAGTTGTGGTGTACGGGCTTAGTTGCTCCATGGCATGTGGTATCTTCCCGGACCAGGGCTTGAACCTGTGTCCCCTACATTGGCAGGCGGATTCTTAACCACTGTGCTAACAGGGAAGTCCCTCTTTTTTCTTTCTTCATTGTTGCATGTGGTAGATAGGATGGAAGCTAGGCTTTATGTAATTTTAAACAATAACTATCCTCATAGAGCCAAGTGTTTATTCATTGTTGAATATATTCTTATTATAATAAGAAATTTTCATAAGACATATTTCTCACTTGTTATATATTTTGTATGTTATTGTAAAAGTAGAGAGTAGTTTCTCTGATTGGTAACACGCAAGCATGGTAGGAAGTGGGAATGGGTGTGACATCTAAGTACATTTTTTTTTTTTTTTTGCTGCACTTCGCGGCGTGCAGAATCTTAGTTTCCTGAATAGAGATGGAACCCGGGCCCGCTGCAGTGGAAGCACAGAGTTGTAACCACTTGACCACCGGGAAAGTCCCTAAGTACATTTTTAGGTGCTATCTTGATTGTTCTTAGGTAAGCCAAAACTGCTATATTCAGTGCTATTTTGCTTTATGACATTACTTCCTACCTCTTCTACCTCACTCTCTTCACATTTTTATAGATCTCAGTTTTATCAACAGAACACTCATCATTTCTTCTTCAGAGATATTTTTTTCCCAACAGTCGCTTTTCATTCAGGATTCTCTTTTCTTCAGTTGTAACTTGATTTGCTCCCAACTGAGCATTTATGATATCTTTGACCTGTTTTAAATTCTGAAAATTCAGGGCCAGTCCAAGATAAGTTGTATCAGCATTCTCTGTTATGATGCAAGGTCATGATGTGTAGTAAGGGGCTATTTCAACAGACTTGTGAATTGATCTGATTTCATCTTGGATTAATGCAAGAAATTAAAGTTAATGATAGTTGTGTTCTCCCCTGTGGTTTTTGCAGAAAGTTGCTGTTTTAGTGATAAAATATACTTCAACAGAATTTTTTAGTACATTGCAGTTTCTTTATTGAGCAGTTTTTTCTCTTTATTGTCATTAAATATGTGAAAAAATCAATGCTTTTAATACTTTGAGGTTGATGCTTATTTCATTTGTGTTTTTAAAAAATTGTCCTATTCTGCTCTTCTTTTAAATTGGTATAGAAGTCTATCTGATGTTATTAATTTACATGACACTTTATTTCCTTTGAATTCTTCTGTTGCAACTGTTTTTAGCCATATAATAGAGTATGTATACCATGTACTGAAACTTAAACACTATTATTTTCATAATTCACATGTTTTGACATTGTTCTTTTTAAAGGAAGTTGAAGAATGTTGTGTGATTAGAATCCCAAGACATGATATTGCCATGTATCTTATGGACATTTGTGAAATTGAGATTGTTGTTTCCTGGGTTTACACTCTTTCCTTTTGGTTGACTGTATACTTCATAAAAGTGTCATTTCTGTTTTTCTTTTTTCCCCACTCTCTGGAAGGGAACTTATAACTCTTATGTTTAATTTTTCCTCATTTAAAAATTTCTTTCATTATCTATTTCCTGCACTTTGTGGCTTAACTTCTTTTTTGTAGGATCTCACTAGTTTATATTTGCCTTTCATTATCTAAGCATCAGAGCATACTCTCTATCTCTAGCTTTTCTTCAATTACTAAATTTTTTTCAGGTTCTCTAAAGGGGAAAATAGGTACCTAAATTTATTGATTACACCTGAGTAGCTATTTTATCCCTTCTGTATGTACTTCACCAAGTTTTTGTTTGAACTTTTACGTTTGCCGTACCAGGATTACATTCAGATGCTTTTTCAATTTCAAAAAACTTTATATGCTTTTTCTTTTTCTGAGCCAGTAGAACTCAAAAGAGTTAAGCCCCAGAGACAGATGGGAAAAGGCAGGTTTCAAACTTTTGTAATTTCTGTAAGTCAAAGTAAGATAACTTACTAAAGATTTTTTTAGGTTTAAAATCCCTCAAAAGGGACATCTTGACCTTGGTTGAGAGAATTGTTAAAAATCATGACACCACAGATTCTTTTGTTTTTAATTTTTAATTTAATTTAATTTATTTTTAGATACAGCAGTTTCTTATTAGTTATCTATTTTATACATATTAGTGTATACACGTCAATCCCAATCTCCCAATTCATCACACCACCACCGCCCCCCCAACCCCCGCCACTTTCCCCCCTTGGTGTCCATATGTTTGTTCTCTACATCAAGCCACAGATCCTTGCTGTTGGAAAATACTCATCAATCAGGAGGCATAAAGAGAGAACATTCCGAAGAGAGAAATAGAAGAATACTCTGTATTCAACTACTGATTAGGAGTATGTTATGAAGCAAGCAATAGGCATAGTGTTAAAATTATCTGTAAATTGAATTTATTTTACAGTTTTTATGTATTGGGAATGTTGCAAATGATATGCTAATGAATTGACACCATAAAATATTTGAACTGTTAGGTTTTTGGGAAACTGCCCAAGTGCTCCATTCATGATAGAATATTTGATCTTTCCTTTAGGCCTATGATTGGTTACATCTTTGGGTGGAAGAGTCTAGTCAGTGAGAAGATGTACACAAAATATTGGATTTTTAAAACATCAAATTAAGACATTCAATTCATTTATGCCTTTGCCAATCAATCAATTAATCCGTCACTCTTTTATAACAGTACATTCAGTAAACTATAAGAATGCTCTTCTTTCTTAATTATATACTCTCATTATATGCTTTTATTTCTTAATATTTATTGTGTAACCATGTCAGTGATTTTTGAGTATAATGCTGAGATGTATAAAATCTTTTTATTTTTTATTTTTAACTGGAGCAAGAGCACTTGTACCCCAGCTATAATTCCTGCTCAGGAGTTTGTAGCAGTCAAGGCACGAGGGCTCTGTATCCTCAATGTAGGTTGCTTTGTCAGCAAAGGATCATGAGTTTTACCCAGTCTCTTCTGTCCAGTCAGTCATTCCAAATTCCAAGTAGTAAGCTTTCTGCATAGATTCAGTTTTTAGTGAGTTTTTCAAAGCTATTTCAAGAATTATGGCCAAATGGCCTCTATTATGAAACAATGCTCCTGACCTCATTTGTTTTAGGATTTAAAATCAAGAGGAAATGATATAAAGTAGAAAATCCTGTGAAAATGAATTAAGTTAAATCTTTCAAAGATTATGAGTAAGATTATGTATCCCATTGCTGCTGATGACACATCTTGCCAGCCATTGGGGCCCTGATTCTGTTAGAGTAAGACTCTGAGGCTTCTGTAGGGGGCCTATCATTTTGGAGAGTTGTGACATCTTTATCATTGAAAGTGTGGTGAGACTTGAAATAAACCTGTTAGGTTCTGTACTATTTAAAATACCTTATAGGTAATAAACTATAAATTATTTTAAAAGGTAAATTTGGGTATGTATTTAAGGAAATAGCTTTCCTTCTATTTATTTATTCCATCATTTATCCATTCAACAAAGATTTATTGAGTGCCTGCTATGTACCAGGCACTGTGCTAGGTGCATGTTTTACAGTGGCAAATGATATTCGGTGTCTGCTTTTATGATGCTTAAAATTTATTAGGGAGACAGATACGGACACAGGCAATTTCACTGTGTATGTTGGGATTAACATCGTGTCATGTTCATTTCTTTGCATCATGTCCCTATAATCCTCAATGGCAGTGATATTGTGGGAAAAACCTAGACCAGTAGTCAGAAGACCTGGCTTCTAGGAGAAGGGACAAGATCTGATAATCACTGAGCTGGACGCTCAGTCTATAAATTTAGGTGTGTAAGAAATAACCATTTATTTTCTATAGTTCAACTTTATTTTTGACTCTTAATTACTAAGTTGTGGGCAGAATCACTCCAATCCTTTTTGAGTTTTTTCCTACTTCCGTGGGGTTATGGTAGGGTTCCATCTGGAATGGGCGTATACTCTGGTCATTGATCATCTATATACAACAGTTTACCCCTGAGGCATGAGTTGTTGTGTCTAGATGGTTCTTTCTGGTCTGGCAACAACTGCTGCTTCTAAGACATGTATTTAAATGTTTTTTCCCCAGAATTTCTGCATTTCTGTTTGCGTAGCTGCATAATGATGCTTTTCCTTTCTGGGGTCTTTTGGCCTTTCAGGCAATGCTGCCAGGAAACAGAGCCTAGATACCTGCTGCCTTGGGACCCAAAAACTTCTCTTATTTTTCAACTGAGAAAATCTCTTTCTAGACTGGGGAGGGGCTAGGAGATGTCCCCCTCTCTGCATGTACCTGAGAATCTCTCTTTCATCTCTGAAACAAACATTTCTTTTATTTGGAGGGTTTAGGCTTTTGGAAAGCAACACTGGGATAACTTTAAAATCCCGTTGGTTTTCTGTCCTGGTACATACCTCCCCTGAGGCAATAAAGTACAAAACCAGTTACCAGCTTGAATGAGAAGAAAGGAAATGGGAACATTTAGGGAGAGAAGAAATTAACATCTCAAAGTGCCAGCCTTGCACAGGTACTTCACATGCCTTCTTATGATAATGCCACCAGGTGACCTTGTGAAAATCATATCATCTTTCTGAACCTCAGTTTCCTTTTCTAAAAGGGGTTTAATACTCCCCCCACATATATGTTATTTCTTTTCCCCATCAAATAAGATAATATATATTAACTTCACTTTTATAAAGTTAGTGATAGAATTAGGACAGGAAGCTCATCCAATGTTCTTTCTACTGTATGAGTAAGGTATTCTTTGAACAAATGAATGGCATCATGGTGCAGTGGAGGAGAGTCCCGGGACGGAATCCTGTCTTTACCATTAGCTGAATAAGTTATCTAAAGAAGATCAACAGACTGAGCTTCAAATTCCTCATCTTAAGACATGACTGCACTAATAATACTCAACTCTTAGGATTATTGAGACAAAGAAAAATATCTAGCCCATGTGGAAATTATTTTGGGAATAGGAAAGTGCTATACAAATGCTTATCAGAATACTTTCTTTCTTTCTTTCTTTTTTTTTGGTCCGAGGAAGAGGAAAGTTGTGTTCAGAGGAAAGTTGTCTCCTTCCATCAGTTGTCTGGGTCCAGCTTCCTGGTCAGCTTCTGGAGTTAGCCTACCCAGATGTGGCAAGTACACATCTGGTTACAGAAAGGAAATGCCACACTGCTTTTTTTTTTAGAATAGAATAATGTTTCTTATGAGTATTTCTTCTCTTTCAATGTTGCTAAAGTAATCTGTAAACCATCCAATATTTACAAAATGATTGCAGTCTTTAGATCTGCTTTAAGTCTGGCCATACATTTTCCCCACAATTTAAATCCCAAGTTTTACCTATTTTTTCATTTTCTTTTTCTAGTTTGTTACAACTGGAATAAGGCATATTTCAGTATTCAGCTGAAGATGCAACTTACTATCTTCTTTCTTTCTATTTATTACTATTTAACCTTCTACTTTTCCCATTGTTCTCTTCAAGAATTCTGTAGAAATTCTGAAAGCATGACTTATCTGAAAGGTAGTAATATAAATTCACCATTTCATATTAATATCTTTTTGTGTCAGTAGGGGAAATAGCCTTATCAACAGGTGTTTGTTGAAGTATATTTAAAAAATTTTTTGGGGAGGCGGCGGGCTGGAAGTATAGTATAATTGCTAAGGACAATTAAAGAAAAAAGAAACACTGATCCTTTCCCAATAAGTTACGTTTCAATATGGCATAATACTTAAAAGTATGGGCTTTGGTGCCAGATAGACCATGGTTTATACCCTGGTTCCAACACTGGTTGTGTAGCCTTGGGCAAGTTATTTCATTTCTCTCAGTTTGTTTCCTCATTTGCAAAATGTGTATAGTAGTATTTCTTGGGGTTCTTGTGAAAATTATATAAGGTGATCTCTGCAGAATGCTTAGCATTGCTCAAAAAAGGCCAGCTAATTTTATTAGTAATAAAATGACACCTTTGTTGTATCACCTTGAACTGTATATTTTAATATTAAAAAAGCTTCTTTTTAAAGACGTGGTACGAGGATAACTTTTCTGTTGGCATTCATCATTTTATTATTTTCATATGAATATCTTAATTTACAAAATAACAAGAACAATAATGTCAATGATAAGAATTAAGCACATATAAGTACTTCCTAATAAAATATTTTTATTTGCTAGTCATAATGTCTTATATTGTAAATAATCAAAAACTGTTCAATGTTGCATATATTCATTTGAAATGGCATGAGAGAGGGAAAAACTCTAATCATTTTTGTTTCTTTCAATTGATATATATCACACCGTAGTTAGGATGATCTTTCTAAAACTTTAAAAAATGGTCATGCTCATCTTTATTAAAAAATCTTCCATGGCTTGTTAGTCCTCCTTCTGTATAAGGCCAAACATAGCATGGTCTGTATGGCATCAATTTACTTCTCTGTTCTCACGACCCCTGGTACCTCATCATAGCATGACACCACTCTATTTTAATCTTTTACTTTGTTTAAATTTTCTATTTAATTATTTTTACTTTCAGACAAAAGAAATCCCTAAGACGGTAGAATATTTATCTTGTTCAGTGTTGAGTTCCCAGTGTCTAGAGCATAGTAAGATAAATATTTGATTAATGAATCAAAGAACTTTTTATCTCTATCAGGTTTTAAAGGTAGGACCATTTTAATTTATATGTTATAAATATAATTTTTATAGTAATAAACACATGTAAAAATAAGAGTTTCAACATATAACCCTAGATTCTAAAATTCAGTGATAAAATTATGTCTGATTGGTCAAGTTTTATTTTTTTTCCATAGAAATATGCTCAACTCTGTTTCTGGAGCATTAAGGGTGGAGAAAACACTATACTTGAAATCAAAAGCTTTAGGATTAAGCTCCAAATCTGTTATTCAGTAGTTCTGTGATTGGACAAGCCACTATGAATTTCAGTTTCATGTGAAATAGGCAATATGACTTCTCAGTGGTGGGAATCAGATCAGATAATGCACGTGAAAGTTCTTTCTAAACTAAAAATGTTACATAAATTTATTTAAAGGAATTTTAGTATTCTAAATGATTTGTGTATTTAGTTTACCCTTTCCTCTATTACACTTTGATCTTGGTTTTCTGAACAATACCATCACATGTTCTATAATTTTTCCTTTTATTTTTAGTTGTGGCAAATAATTTTATGTTATCCTTTCCCTCTTTCTAAAATTTCATTTGTTAGCAGTATTGCCGTTTACTGTTTCAAATTTAAATCACCTGTCCCAAATTATTTGTAACTTTTTGGTAATGCTATTCTTAAACCAAATACAAAAGAGTTGAAGCTTAATTAACAGACACATGATTACTTATAATTCCAGTTATGTAACATTCACTATATCCTTTGGATTGCATATTTCATGCAAAAATTTTTTATTTAAAAAAATGATTTCCGGACTTCCCTGGCAGTCCAGTGGTTAAGACTCCACACTTACAATGCAGGGGGTGGGGATTCGATCCCTGGTCAGGAAACTAAGATCCCACGTGCCGCATGGCACAGCCAAAAAAATAAATTAATTAAAAATTAAAAACTAAGGGGAAATTAAAAAAAAAAGGATTTCCCTCCTATTTCCTCCTGTACGTGCCTTCAGGTATTACAAATTTAGTTTCATCCCTTCAATAGACTCGGGAGTCATATGAATACAGATTTCCTTTAACAAAGAAAATAGGAAAATTGAGGCCATTGTACTGGCAATTCAGGTGAAAAAAATCTCCACTTATACCTGGTTTAATTTGAACATCAATTAAAGTATTCGTCCTGACTTACTTGGATGATTATCTCAACTTTCCACTTTATTCAAGTAGTCAACATCTGGCTAGGGATCTTTGACTTGTATAACAAGATACTTGTCATTTTTTTTTTTCTTGCTTAATTTATCATCTTTGTATAGGTATCTAGTTTTAGATTACCTTTGAATTCAAGCTTTCATTAATCAGAAATAAGAATTTAATCAGAAATGGAGTTGACACTATGTAGTGATCATTATTAATAATCAAAAGAAGCGTAAAAGGGCAGCCAGAATTCCAGCATTAGATGTTGGCATGCAAAAGCCTAAGTTGTCTAAGATAGACTTGACCGTATTTAACCATTTGTTTTTTCTTATATTCTACCATCTTGTTTTATGTGTCAGATTTTTCTCATACAGAGATGAGAGGCATAATAAGCTCTGCTGGTTTAGAGAACATCTAGCTGCTTTGAATCAATACAGTGTCTTCCCTGGGTAGTCACTCAATAAACATATGTTGAATGAATTAATGAAAGTCCCCTTACATAGCAAATTATATTTGTTGATGTGATTATGGGAATGCTATTGATACATTTTTGGGAATTGCCATTCACAGGAAAGAAATCTCAGAATAAGTGGTGTACCTATAAAATTATATCTTTTTCACAGAGGAAAGAGAATTATAATTGTAAAGAAAAAAGAAAAGATGCCTGGTACTTAGACTTTTAAAAATTATCTGTTTAACAAATGAAAGAATGAGAAAGGCTAAAGCTTGAAGCACTATAGATAATCAGATAACTAGCGCCCAAGATACATATGAGAACTGAGAGAGGTGTACTATAATTATGACATTGTTGATTATTTACATTAGTGGTTAGGAATGCATTAGAGGCTCAGGTATAGTAAGCCACTCTCTTTTCAGGGAAACAGCTGATTGTTTAATTGTTGACAAAATGGGGATTCAAATATTTGTCCCTGATTCAAAGAGTTGTTAAAAATATATCAGGTAAAGTTTGAAAGCATTTTTTAAAATTAAAGGTTTATAAATTAAAGGTTTATACACATGTACTAGCATATGTTTATAACACTATCTTTTGTTAATATATGTCTTATTTTAAAATTGGAGACAGTTCCTGTGCATCCATATTCATTTTTATATTTCTATCCTTCTTAGGTAAAAAAAGAACTAATTACACAATGTCCTTCTCCATTCATTACTGCTTATTGAAATTCTCCCTTCTTTTAAGGGAGTAAGCTATATTATATAGGAGCATGAGAGAAGGCCTCGTTGATAAGGTGACATATGAGCAGAGATGTGAAAGAAGTGAAGTAGTAAGCTTCATGGATATTTGAAGGAAGAATGTCTAGGCAGAAAGGCAAGTGTAGAGTCCCTGTGGTAGGAGGGTTCTTGATGTATTTGAGAAAGAGCAGAGACCACTGTGGTTGGAGTAGACTGAGCAAAAGGAGAGGTGTAAAAGCTCAAATTAAAGAGCTAGGCTTTTGTCGAGTGAGATGGGGAGTCACTGGAGGGTTTGAGTTGAGGAGTGGTCCTATCTGACTTCTGACTTAAAAACATCTTCCTGGCTGCTGTGTTTAGAAAAGACTGTAGGAGGGAAAAAGTGACATCATGTAGACTTGTAAGAGGTTATTTCATTAATGCAGGGGATAGATGATGGTCTGGACCAGGGTAGTAGCACTGGA
The DNA here is from genome assembly GCF_949774975.1 of Lagenorhynchus albirostris. Lineage (NCBI taxonomy): Eukaryota > Metazoa > Chordata > Mammalia > Artiodactyla > Delphinidae > Lagenorhynchus > Lagenorhynchus albirostris. Next base: position 62,330,302 of record NC_083103.1, on the reverse strand, counting down.
GATGGTGAGAAGTGATGGGATTCTGTATGTAATTTGATGTTAGAGCCAACAGGATTTATTGACGGATTCGATGTAGAGAGAGAGCTAGAGAAGAAGAATGAATGACGACTCCAGCGATTTCTGGCCTGAACAGCTGGAAGGATGAGAGATGGAGAACATTGCAGGGGAAGCAGATTGGGGTGGTGGATAAGATCTGGAGTTCAGTTTTGACAAGTTAAAGTTTGACATTTTCTTTTTTACCTGGAGAACTGGTTTGTTAAACGTTTACCAGCATTCACTGCTTGGAAGCCTAGTGAAGAAAATGTTTCAGGAGTGCAACAGTATCAAATGTGAGATGATACTGTGAGATGACTGAGAATTGACCACTGGATTTAGTAGGATGGAGATAATAGGTAACCTTGACAAGAGCAGTTTTAGTGGAATTACTGGAAAGAAAAGTTTGATTAGGGTAGTCTCAAGAAAGAATGAAGGGAAATTTAAAGGAGTTTTGCTCTAGAGGGGAACAGAGAAATGGGGACTATAGTTAGTTGGAGAGGAATGAGGCATAAAGGAAAGTTTTTAAAAATCACTGATAATACAGTTGATTTGTATGCTGAAGGGAGTGATTGAATGGAGAGGAAAACAGTTGATGATGAAGCAATGTCCTCGAGTAGGCAAAAGAGACTAGGCTCAGGTGCTCAAGTAGAGGAGTTGGCCTTAGAGAGAAACACAAATATTTTATCCATAGTAACAGGAGGGAAGGCAGAGTATAGGGGTGCAGTTACAAATAACTCAGTATATGTTATGTTAGGAGCTTGTGGAAGTTCTCTTATGATTTTCCATAAAATAGCGTGATAATCAGCTGAGAATGGCTGTGGGGGAGAAGAGTTGGGAGGTTTGGGAGAAAGATATGAAATAAAGTACTCAATAAATATGAATTATTGTTATCATAATTGGTATTTAATTTGTGAAAGTGGTAGATTTGAAGGGTGAAAGGCTTTTAAAATTCAAAGACAATTCTTTGTAGTAATGATTGTGGATAATCACTTCACAATATATACGTATTATCAAAACTTCCTGTTGTACACCTTAAACATATACCATTTTTATTTGTTAATCATACCTCAGTAAAGCTGGAAGAAAAAAGAATGAATCTCAAAGCATGGAAATTTTGATGAATATCCATCATATGATTTGAAAATATAAGGTAACAGAAGAGCTCTGGTCAGATGGAGAAGTGCCAGGAATATCAAAAGAGACTTTTGAAGGAAGTGACATTGACTCTAAGTAAAACTCTTACTCATGACAGAATCTGGGCAAAGGATGAAATTGTGGAAAACCAATGATAATTCCAGTTGTCTTTCATCACAAATGATACCCATAAGAAACCCTGTTCATAATGTGCCTTATAAATGAAAAGTTTGTATATTGTTAGTTCCTCGGATAAGAAATCCTCAAACAGAACAAATAAGATATATATATATAAAATCATAAAAAGGAAAATTATCAATGTAATATTTAAGACTCTGGTCTGAACTTTGTTGCCATTTTCTTCAGAAGCTTTCCAAACATAATTTTATAAAACACAAGTTGATGATGAAAGCAGTTGTTTACTGGTTAAGATGAGTCTTGCCTTTTCTCATAATGCATCTCAGGTCTGAGTAAATCGATTACTGTCTTTTGTATTCTTGGTGTACATAATTATTATTAGTTACAAATATGTGACTTGACATTCTCCAAATAGATCTTCATATTGGAACAACAAAATTGAATCTTCTGACTTCCAAAAAAAAAAAAAAGACAATTTTCACCTACTACACACAAAGACACTGTCACTTTGGTGACTTTTTCAAGGATATTTTGTCTTGCGGGCAGTGAAGACATGTAATCAAGAGCCATAATATAACAATATGTATTAAGAATGCCTGCAGTATTTGTGTAGGCAAAATGGTTTGGAAGAAGGGGGACAGTGATTAATTTTAACTGTCAGCGATGGCTTTATGAATAGAGAGCATTTGAGTTAGGTCTAAATTAAGGGAAGATCGGTTTTCAGTTGATTACTTTCTATGCATTAGACATTGTATTAAGTATTGTGTAATTTAATCCTGCTACCTGTGAGGAAACTGAAGCTCAGAGAAGTTAAGTAATTTGAGGGTCACACATAGCTAGTAAGTAGGTTTCAGACCCAGATCTAGCTGACAATAAACGCTTTTCAGTATAGCATACTGATTCAAGGTAGGGAATCGGGGTATGGGGGAGGATATTCCAATACAGGGGGCAGGAAGAGCAAAGAAAAGTGCAGAGGTGAGAAAAAGAGAAAGTATGTGTGTGTGTGTGTGTGTGTGTGTGTGTGTGTGTTTTGGGAAGTGGAGAGGAGAAGTGAGTAATCCAGTGTGACTTGGACACTGTGTGTGTATGTGTGGAGGGGGTAGAATAATATAGTGGGAAATAGGCTGAATATATAACTTGTAAACAGATCATGGGATGGAGGCCTCAAAGGTTGTGTTAAGGAATCTGGACACTCTCTGGTAGGAAGTCACCAATTTTAAGATAATTTTTTCTGACAGGAGAGAGTCTCATCTACTATGTGAATATCAATTGGTCAGCATTTCATTCGGACCTTTCTTTTGTTTCATAGTTGCAGATTCTTTTAGAAGACAACAGAAATAAAAGTGGGTTCTTAAAATTGAGTTCATTGTAATTATCAATTTTAAAGATAGTTTATGGAATTCATGATTAGTTTGTTAAATTATTTCGTCATGAAATTAGGAATATAACTATAGAATAGTTTAATGTTAGCTTATTATTTTTCTAAGACCATAAGATAGAATTTTAAAATCATGTTTTTCAGATACCGACCGAGCTTTATCATTACTGGAAGAATACTGCAAAAAATTAAGGAAACCAGAGGAGCAGCAGTTGAAAAACGCTGTTAAAAAGGTGATGGGTATCTTTAAGAGCAACTTATTCCAAGCTTTGCTAGGTATGTATTAAAAAATTATTTATCATCTTAATGATCAGAATTGGGCTTAAGAGTTTGAGTAATGTGGTCAGAAAACCTGATAACCAAATTTAAAACTGAAATATTTTTCTTGATATCAAGTAGAAAAAAAGATTTTTCCCCCATTTTCTTGTTTAAGGTTATCTTAAAAAAGAACTTCTATAAAATAGAAATAAAGTATATGTTAATAAAAATAAAAATATTGAAAGAATGTTTTATATAGGAAGACAAGTTTACACAGGAAAAAACTGGAGTAGCTTATTGCAAAAAATTGAGGACAAATATGCTAAAGAAGGAAGTTTCCTCCTTCTAGACGAAGACTTCCCTAACACAGAAAGTGATGGGTCACATTCTACTCAGAAACATAGTTCTAGTTTTACTCTCTTCTTAAGACAAAAACAACTTTTTTCATCTTTTTTGCTACTCTTAAGAAATTTCATGATTCAAATTGAGAAGTTTATTGATGAAAATCTCAGTGCTTTGTCAATGCTTCATGAATCTAACTATATAATGTTTAACCTTTTGCTTATTCTTGAATTTATGGTTTATTTATGTATGTCTTTATACATACATTTTTGCATTTATGCAGATAATTTTTAATTCTTTTTTAGAGTTAAATAAAAAATAGAAACAAATACCTCCCCTCAACAAAAGCAACCAACTAACTAAAGAATTTAAAAAAAGACTCACTCAATTACACTATAGATTTTACTGGACTTAAACAGCATATTTTAAAGAAATAATTGAATCTACCAGACGTTATTATTTTTCAGGTCTGATGGTTATTGATATAGAAACAAAAAATGTGAATTTATCAGGGTAAATCTTGAAAATATTTTATTTGTGTTTTTATTATAATGAATGTCTACACTTATTGACAAAACTATAACTTTATGGTTTGAAAATAATTTAAAAAACCATTAAATTTTGAAAAATTGAGAATCAGTCTATCGAATAAAAATAGAAGTAAAAAGCTTTATAGGATTATTGCCTGTGGATTAATTTCTTTAAAATATTCTTATATGGCTGGTAAGAATTAATGACACAAATAACTATAATCATCTTAGTTGGTATTAAATAAAAACAGCTCTAAATGGAGTCTTACAGAATTTAAATAAACCCTGTCATTAGAGAATAGTATTTTAGAGAACACTTTTAAGCAATGAATTTCTCAATTAAAAATTAATAGTTTTATCTAGTTGATAAATAGTAAAGGCCATTAACAGAATGGCAATGCCTCTAAATAGATTTGTATTATGTGCTTAGATAAGATTGGCTATGACTTTTGAGAGTTTGAGTTTTTGAGAACTTTATTTAGGAAGAATATCGTTGGATGCTTTAGAAAATTCTACTAAGGTAGTGTAACCATCTGGCAATGCAACATCATTACACGGGGAATAAAAAGAGGAATGACAAAGAGTTGTATTTTGCCGTTGTTTTGAGTGAGTGATAAATATCTTGGCAAAAAGCCTGTAATGTAATTGGAATTTCTGTAATAAAATGAGAGGCAACAGTAATCTGTAAAAAGCTGTTATGTAAGTAATCCTGATGCCCAACTTTGAATGGATAGATTTACTTTGGCTAGTCTTTTAAGTCATTTTGGGATAAACCAGAGTGCAAAGAATGGAGCAATGCTATACCACAAAACATAATTTTCTATTGAATCCTGTTAGGTTGCTAAATACTGCTTACTAATTTATTATTATTGAATGTTTGAGTTGGTCTCACTGTGCAATTTTAAGGACACAAAAGAAGAAAAACTATGTAGCCCTGTGCATCGTGAAGGGGATTATATCTTTATAAATGGATAAGTAGGGAACCATTAATAAATAGGGCATTATTATTATTTTTTAACATCTTTATTGGAGTATAATTGCTTTACAATGGTGTGTTAGTTTCTGCTTTATAACAAAGTGAATCAGCTATAGATATACATATATCCCCATATCTCCTCCCTCTTGCATCTCCCTCCCACCCTCCCTATCCCTATCCCACCCCTCTAGGTGGTCACAAAGCACTAGGGCATTAGTTATGCTCTGTATTTTGCTTTCTGTTTTGACTAACTTCCCTTCCCCATTTTTTTTTTTTGTTACAAGTGATGGAAGATAGTGACTTTCACCCATTGTTCTGGTATTCAGGTAGCCAGTATGTTGAAATAATGCCTTGCATGAATCTCACCTGAAGAAATAGAAGGGAATCATATGCAGAAAACCCATCATAAATGGATAGTAGAGTAAAATACTATTATTTCAGAATGTGCTGTAATATTTACAAGTGACCAGGAAACCAGGCCTTCTCTCTGTAGATGAAAAGCATCACTTTGAAAATGAATACTATCCTCCTTTTGTGGTACTTCATCATATGCCTAAAAAAGAAAATGCAAACACGTCTTAGATAGTAAGATGGTATAATCCTTGAGGACAGAATTCTGTCTCCATAACTTTGACCATTATTATAGCACAAAAAAACCCATTTTATAAATGGGTTCTGCGATAATAGGGTGGAGGGTGATAGCAGAGGTATTGTTTTTTCATTTTTAAAATGACTTTATTTGATTATAAACATATATGCTCATTATGGAAATTTTTAAAAATAAAGTCAAAGAAGAAAATAAAATCCAAGGGTAAAATGCTCTTCTCTTATAGTAAATAGGGTGATAAACTGTTTAACTTTCTTCTTTCTTGCTTCTCTAGTCCCTGTATTCTTTGTTTTGGTTTCCATTTACCAATAACAGAAAATGTAAAAAAACACCTTAACTTTTAGAGCTTCCCTGGTGGCGCAGTGGTTAAGAATCCGCCTGCCAGTGCAGGGGACTCGGGTTTGAGCCCTGGTCCGGGAAGATCCCACATGCCGCGGAGCAACTAAGCCCGTGTGCCACAACTACTTAGTCCGTGTGCCACAACTACTGAGCCTGTGCTCTAGAGCCCATGCTCTGCAACGAGAGAAGCCACCGCAGTGACAAGCCTATGCACCGCAATGAAGAGTAGCCCCCACTCTCTGCAAATAGAGAAAGCCCGCACACAGCAACAAAGACCCAATGCAGCCAAAAATAAATAAATAAAATAAATAAATTAAAACAAAGAAAACAACTTAACTTTTAAAAAGTTAGTAATTAGTGTTCATTAATGTACAAAAGAAGAAAAATGCCTGAAACAGCAAAGCTGCACATTTTGATGTTAGGCTTAGGGTGACATCTTGTGGTAATACTGAGGAAAATATTTTGTCCAATAGATAATTATAGTTTTATGATGATTGCATTAACACTTCAGAATTTGAATATAAGTGAGTTGGAATTCCATGATATTTTATAAATTAAGTTAGATCTCTTTCATTTAGCATAGCTAAAACATTCAGACTTTCAAGGCACTCTATTAGGTTATTTATCCTTCATTTAGGTGATGAAGGAGCAAGATGGAATGTTTTTCTTTTTATACTTCCCTTCCAGATCTACTTTGAAATTTAAAGATATGTATTGCCACCATAATTATTTGTAAAAACCATTTAAATAATATAATGAGTTCATTTTTAGATATGTACTATAAAAGTTCTTTGCTTTTATACCTTATTGAAAATTGTCTTATTCTTTTTTAAAAAAATTTTTGAATTTTATTTAATTTATTTTTTATACAGCAGGTTCTTATTAGTTATCAATTTTATACACATCAGTGTATACGTGTCAATCCCAATCACCCAATTCATCACACCCCCACCCCCCTACAGATGTTCTCTACATCTGTGTCTCAATTTCTGCCCTGCAAACCAGTTCATCTGTACCATTTTTCTAGATTCCACATATATGCGTTAATATACGATATTTGTTTTTCTCTTTCTGACTTACTTCACTCCGTATGACAGTCTCTAGATCCATCCACGTCTCAACAAATGACCCAATTTCATTCCTTTTTATGGCTGAGTAATATTCCATTTTATATATGTACCACATCTTTATCCATTCATCTGTCGATGGGCATTTAGGTTGCTTCCATGACCTGGCTATTGTAAATAGTGCTGCAATAAACATTGGGGTGCATGTGTCTTTTTGAATTATGGTTTTCTCTGGGTATATGCCCAGTAGTGGGATTGCTGTGTCATATGGTAATTCTCTTTTTAGTTTTTTAAGGAACCTCCATACTGTTCTCCATAGTGGCTGTATCAATTTACATTCCCACCAACAATGCAAGAGGGTTCCCTTTTCTCCACACCCTCTCCAGCATTTGTTGTTTGTAGATTTTCTGATGATGGCCATTCTAACTGGTGTGAGGTGATACCTCATTGTAGTTTTGATTTGCATTTCTCTAATAATTAGTGATGTTGAGCAGCTTTTCATGAGCTTCTTGGTCATCTGTATGTCTTCTTTGGAGAGATGTCTATTTAGGTCTTCTGCCCATTTTTGGATTGGGTTGTTTGTTTTTTTAGTATTGAGCTGCATGAGCTGTTTATATATTTTGCAGATTAATCCTTTGTCCATTGATTCATTTGCAAATATTTTCTCCCATTCTAGGGTTGTCTTTTTGTCTTGTTTATGGTTTCCTTTGCTGTGCAAAAGCTTTGAAGTTTCATTAGGTCCCGCTTGTTTATTTTTGTTTTTATTTTCATTACTCTAGGAGGTGGATCAAAAAATATCTTGCTGTGATTTATGTCAAAGAGTGTTCTTCCTATGTTTTCCTCTAAGAGTTTTATAGTGTCCAGTCTTACATTTACATCTCTAATCCATTTTGAGTTTATTTTTGTGTATGGTGTTACGGAGTGTTCTAATTTCATTCTTTCTCATGTAGGTGTCCAGTTTTCCCAGCACCACTATTGAAGAGACTGTCTTTTCTCCATTGTATATCCTTGCCTCCTTTGTCATAGATTAGTTGACCATAGGTGCGTGGGTTTATCTCTGGGCTTTCTATCTTGTTCCATTGATCTGTGTTTCTGTTTTTGTGCCAGTACCATATTGTCTTGATTACTGTAGCTTTGTGGTATAGTCTGAAGTCAGGGAGTCTGATTCCTCCAGCTCCATTTTTTTACCTCAAGACTGCTTTGGCTATTCGGGGTCTTCTGTGTCTCCATACAAATTTTAAGATATTTTGTTCTAGTTCTGTAAAAAATGCTATTGGTAATTTGATAGGGATTGCATTGAATCTGTAGATTGCTTCGGGTAGTATAGTCATTTTCACTATATTGATTCTTCCAATCCAAGAACATGGTATATCTCTCCATCTGTTGGTATCATCTTTAATTTCTTTCATCAGTGTCTTATAGTTTTCTGCATACAGGTCTTTTTTCTCCCTAGGTAGGTTTATTCCTAGGTATTTTCTTCTTTTTGTTGCAATGGTAACATATTGTCTTATTCTTTATTCATTACTTTTATGTACAAGTATGGACAGAACTATGTATGTATATTTAAAAGGTTTCAACCCCTTATAAAATCTTGTTAACCTTGTTTATCTAATTTTATTTCCTCTTACTTCACTGCAGTGTTTGAGGGGGAATTTTGGGGAAAGATTTAGAAGAGAATAGGTAGTAGAGTGATAGTTTCCTTAAAAGTCTACCAGTAGCAACATCTTAGAAAAGAACTTATCCTGCTTTATGGAGGCTTGCATGTTAGACTTTGTATTAGAGTAGAATATTTTTTATCTTCATAAAGCTTAGTGTAGAACCCTATGGATACTTGAAATTATTAGCAATAGGGGTGATACAGTAGATATACTACATATTAGGATTTATCACCTCCTTGTTGAAGCCTTCTACCATGTCCCTGCCTGTTAGCAGCTTTAACCAGCCCTTTCATTATGTCTCTTAACATTTAGTTCATATTACTATAAGGCACTTATTACACTGACTTATGATGAACTGAATATATTTCTGCTCCCTCAGTAGAATGTGAGTAGCTTGAGAGTTGAGGTTATATCTAACTAACAGTTGTACCCCCAGTATGTGAACCTTTAATAATAATAGGTCAGCAATAAATTTTTTATTCATTTATTCAACAGTTATTTAAAAAATACTTGTTATGTATTACACATTGTGCTAGGCAGTAGGGATACAACAGTAAACTCTAGAGGAGAGGATCGTCCTTGCCCTTCTGGGTAAGTGAGAGAAATCAAGTAGAGAGAAAAGAGATGTTAGGTATGCAATCAGTTAATCATTTAAATATAATAATAATAAGTATTACAAAATTGATCTGTATTGGAGTTTTATCAGATTTTAGTTTGAGTAAAAAAAAAAACTACATATTTTCTCAGTATAGTAATTCTAATATAATATTTTATTTCAAAATAACATCTATTTGAAAACATCATGGCTATTTTGGTCTTGATTTGTCTTTGTAATGTATAATTTTTGCCACCTGATTGTAAGAAAGTCTAAGAATTTTTTATAGATTATAGTGAAATGGTTATATAAATTTGGAACAACTTGGCTTCAGTCCTCCAAAGCAGAGGTTCTCCAAGTGTGGTTCGTGGATCAGCAGCATCAGCCTCATTGGGAGTTTGGTCAGCATTGCAGATTCTTGGGCCTCACCCCAGACCTACCGAATTAGAAACCCTGGAAGCAGGGTGCAGCAAATAGTGTTGTAATAAGCCTTCCAGGTGATTCTGAGGCATGCTAAAGTTTGAGAACATATGTTCTAAATGGTTAGATATTTGGCCACTCAAGGAAAGTAATATAGTATGTGAATAGTATTAATACATTTGGGAAAAGATGACAGTGGCATTTCTTCATTCTTGGGTTTTATAAAGACTTGATTTGATCTTTAAGAAATCCAGTGAGCCATTATCATTCTGGGATATATCTTGACTACTTTGAGGATCCATAAATTTAGGAATATCATTATGGCATCTAATTTTCTTTTTAAAGGACAGTAGTATATCTGAAACATTTAAGTGATTGATTTTTTCCCTTTGGATGCTTAATGGTAGTTTATACCTATGGGGCTATGGATAGAGAACAGCAGATAAGCGGCATTGAGATGCTGCTGTTGGCAAGTGGGAGGCTCACTCACTAGGGAAGTGCTTGCTGCCACTCACAGCCTCAAAGCATGTGCTCCTGTGAAACACATTTAATTACTGTATGTTATGGACATTTAAATAAGTATTGACTGGTCAAAGTGGTGAATGTTAGATTCTTAAATACCAAGGTCTACTCTGTTCCTACTTATTTGTTTAGAATACTCATTTCACTAAAATGAATGCAGGTATTTCAGTTATTGCAATTTAATTATAATAATTAACAAGGTATTTATGAAGTGTTTACCTATTTACATGGGCATATGCAGGTGGATATTATTAAAAACCAAATTCCTACCCTTAAGGGTATTAAAGTCAATTGGGAAGGTAATATTCACATATATACAAACAAATATAAGACAGGATGTAATCAAGGACTAAACTCTGGAGCCTAGACCAAACTGTAGGAGTTCAGAGAAGTGTGGGTTTATTGTAGGTTGGTGTTGCTGGGGAAGATTTTATACAAAATGTAAACTTGAGCTGGGTCTTGTCAATGATAGGATTTGAGTAAGAAAAGAGGATAGAGAAGGACATTTTTCCCCACCCATCCATCTAATCATCCATCCATCCCTTTATTCATTCAAAATTATTTATTGAACACTGTGCCAGATATAAAACTGGGGAGGCAAGCAGTAAACAAAATTGCACGAATAGTTTATATTTACAGTTGTGAAAATGCTACAGTGGAGAAGTAGAGGATGCTATGCGTGAGAAGCTTAACCTTAGCAGTGGAATTGGGGAAAGCTTTCTCAGGGAAGTGCCATTTTAGGTGATGACAATTAAACAGATTCATAGAGATCAGAAGGAGAGTGAGGAAGTAGATGTGACTTAAATGGGTTCAAGATGTTCTTGATATTTATGCTTTAAAAATGTTCTCTAGGGGTTGGCTAAAGCATCACGTTAGACTTAAATCTCTTCTAAAGGCTTGTTTAAGTTTGAGGGTACACTTGAGAAACAAGAGTAGTAAGCATAAAATGTGGCCCAGACAGTCCTTATAATTCCCATTGTTAAACGGCCATATACTGAGTGTGATTAGTTGTGTGTTTCATGTCAAGTAGGATCAAATATTTCTTAAGTTAAATTTGACACTTTAGGTTGGGTACCATCAAGAGAATTGTATGTCATTCTTGGCTCTGGCCTTTGTATATTTGCTGCAGGATTTATGTCACCAGATGGCACCATTTAACTAAATTTATGTACTATGGATGCTTATAAGAGTGGTTGTTTTAAAAATGAAGGAAGTTTTTATTTGTGCTATAACTGAATTAGCAAAAAATTAATTTATTTTGATAGCATATTAGACTTTGATACACAGTAAGATAATGAAGCCCCAAAAGTTTGTTGGAAGCATGAAAGCATCTGGTAATTTCTGCTAAGGTACATAATAAATGAAAATCTGGTGATGATCAGTATCGTTGATATATGGTAGCTGGCAAAAAAGCAGAGCACAATAGGCTTCTCCATCTATTTTTTCCCATAGCTAGAAGAATAACATTATGAATATTTTAGTCTTGAATTTAACTTTAATATGTAGGGAATTGATATACATAATAACAAAAATATAGAGAAATTTCTAAAAGATTATTTTAGCAAAAAGCCTTTTCAAGATGTCTTAAAATATCATGGTAATAATATGTTAAACAATTTTGTCAATAGAGTGTATGTTCTATTGAACTGTAGAACTAATAAAATTAATAAAACATGATATAGACTTCTTTCTTAGTATAAACATTTATCCCAAGGAAATGAATATTTATTCTTAGTTAAAAACTTCCTTAATACTTTCCCTGCCAGTAAGCAGAATTAGTTACTTTCTCTTTTACATTCCTTTAGTATTTGTTCATATTTCTGGTGTAGCACTTAGTATGTTGTATTATTGTTAATTGCTTACATGTTGGTCTCCCTCAATAGACTGTGAGCTTCTTGAATGCAGGGCCTGGTTCTAATTCAGTGTCTGCCATGGAATAGTCAATCATTAAATTTCTTTCATTTGACAGAATCTATTTTGAACACCTGCTATCTAAGAGACACTCTGTTAGGCTCTGGGGATTTAGTCACAAGAGAAATGTGGACCCTATTTTCATGGAGCTCATGGTCTAATAAGGGAGACAGACATTAAATAAGTACAACTGTGATAAGTACTTTGAAATAGTTATTTGGATCAAACAGTAAAATCATAAGGAATTACTTGTATACTGGTATAATTCATACTACTGTATTGTGTTTGTTTAAAAATGTTTAGATACTACTTATTAAATGAAACATTCTAGTCTTCTGTTATCCTTGGAATGAAATTCAAACTTCTCACCTGTAAGGCTCCCTATCACCTCTGCCTACCTCACATCTCATCTCTTACCACTCTTCCCTACTCACTGTACTTCAGCCACACTGGCCTTCTCTCTGTTCCTAAATGCTGCCCCAGGAAACTTTACATGCTTCTTTTTTGTTTGGAGTACCTTTCTATCTAAATCTTTGTCTTAACCTCACTCCTCACCTCCATCCCACCCCCAAGTCACATCTATCACATTACCTGTTTTATTTTTGTCACTGTAGGTACCACTATGAGAAATTTTGTTTGTTTATGCATTTTGTATGGCTTTCTCCACTAGAATGTAAATTCCATAGGAGCATTCTTGCCTGTCTTATTCATTGCTGTATCTTTTATTTTAGCTTAGTGCTTAGAACATAATAGCCACTAAGTAAATATTTGTTAAATGAATGAATGAATAAGTGAGTGTTGCCGCATGCCTGGGACTGTGTTAGATTCTTGTTTAAGTTAGAAATGGACTAATTTGAAAGGAGAGGAAAGCGTAAGTAAGTAGGGTTTTATTTTCACTATGTTGTCCTTAGGTAGGCAGTTGTTGGCATTAAGTCAGCATCTCAGGAAGGTTCCAGCCAGCGTCTTATAACGTGACCTCAGGAAGGATTGTAGGAGTGTAGTGCCAGTACAACCCAAGGCAAAAGTGTTGTCACCAGGCGGAGCACCTGGAGCTTTGCCTGAGCCAAAAGAGTGGATCTCAGATCCCACCAAACAGACTTCTGCATCAGAGGCTAGCAGTATGCCTAGTGAGCAGATGAACAGGGTCATTGCTCAAGGACCAGAGAAGCCCAAGGACAGCATGTAGATCCAATGAACACAACCTATTTCTATCCCCAAGACTATGATGGCAGATAAACCACAAGTCTGACCCCAGAATTGTCTACTCCCATATAACGGGGCATTATTTTAGAGAGAAGGAGGAGGCGTAGGCTATATGAATGAAAAGTTTTATCTAAGAGAGACTTTAAATTATTGAGCCAGACTACACTTTAAACTGGATTGAGTGGTCACTTTTCCCAATTAACCAGGGATTGAGGGCTTCTGAAGCTGCTGGATAAGACACATACACAGTAAAGACCTATACATTTTGTTTGCCACCATGCCACTTATACCATGGTGTGGTATAAGCTGTATGTGTGACCCTGCTATACTGAAGCATAGATCTCAATGTTGTTTCTTACCTCTTCATTTTCAACATTCAATTTGGTATTGAATGTTGAAAAGCATTAACCACAAGAAGGAGCAATGGGAGAAGAAATAGCCCACACGTGTCTCACAGGAAAGGCTTCCCCTTTCTCCTGTTAGCTCTGGTTCCTGGCAAAAGATAGAAGTGGTGGAGAATGAGGAACATTGGTCTACCTTAGTTTGTTTACATGAGTCATTCCTAAGAGTTGCTTAAGAAACTATTTCTCCTTTACCTCATTTGTTGCTCAGAAGCCCAGAACTTCTAAGACTACGTTAGGAATTCCAAACCTTCCAATAATAACCTACAGATACCATACAGCATAAATTTTCCTGGTTTCTAGTTTGAGTCTCTGGGTTCTACCTTATATTCAGTTTCCAGTTTGCTGTCAAAATCATAAACTTTCATAAAACCATAAGATTAGAATTTTCTTTACAGGACAATATATATGCAAATTGGGTCATCAAATGTACCTAGAGCTACCAAACTCCAGTGGGCATGCCAGGTCTTACAAAATGAGTTAATCATGAATCCCTAAAAGTTTAAAGCATTGTTAAACTCACAGAAACAAATTATACTGAATATTAAATAATGCATTCAGAAGAACCTTCAGTTTTGAAAATAAGCCATTTGAAAATAAACCATTCAGAAAGAAGCCTTGGTCTTTATAAATAGTTGCTGCAAGAGTTTTTTTTTTTTGCGGTACTCGGACCTCTCACTGTTGCAGCCTCTGCCGTTGCGGAGCACAGGCTCCGGACGCGCAGGCTGAGCGGCCATGGCTCACAGGCCCAGCCGCTCCACGGCCTAGTGGGATCTTCCTGGACTGGGGCACGAACTCGTGTCCCCTGCATCTGCAGGCGGACTCTCAGCCACTGCGCCACCAGGGAAACCCAGCTACAAGAGTTTTTTGAAGAAGGGTTAAGAGCTTTTCAACTGATCAAAATAGGACAGTGATTATAAATATAAAGGTGACTTTTAGATTTCATTACTTGAGGTTATTAATACCATCCAACCAAACCTATTTATTTTAGGTTCAGGCCTCCATTTAATAATTTTTCAGGACATATGTTCACTTTCTCCTCGCTATTTTCCTCATACAAATCTAATTTTTTAAACTATATGTTTTTCTAGAAATGGAGCCCCTGGAGATATGGAAAATTTAACATATTTAGTAGGGTTCTCTGGAAGTACTAAATAGATTTTGATGCAAGACACTTCCTTTTCCTGAATTTGAGTTTTTATAATTGTAACATGGAAGAGTTGGGCTAGTGCAATAAATTTCTTTATAAACATGGATGATTATGGAGAGGAATATGACTGCATCTTGAATGAAGGATATAGGAAAATGGATAGCAGTATTCTACATAACTTCATGCTTTCAAATTTGAACTATTGTCATTATTTTGCCTTTGTTTTTGGACAGTCCGGTTCCTTTTATCAGTTTCTTGATCTCTGTTCTGGTAATAATCTCTTCCTTCACTGTATCTCAGCCACCCACTCTTAGATTTTACTCTATATCTTAACAATATTAATAACCACACCCCTCTAAAAATCTCAGTTTTAAACATATTACTCTGTGACCATCACTTGTTACCTTCTATTGATCCAGTTCATTTCTGTATTTCCCATATCAATCATTGATCCCATAAGCACTGCTAAGTCATTGGCCCCACAAATTTTATTTTTGTGATCTGTTAGCTACCATAAATCTTCAGGTCCAGCTTAAAAGACATGATTCGTTGCTATATTTAATCATTTTTATGCATCTTCAGTTTCTTTGTTGTCTCTCCATCTGCTGGCAAAACCAACCTCTGGTTAAACCCATCTCTGTCTATTCCATGTCTGCACCATTGCAGCTAAATGTAGCTGGAGAAATACATACAACCTTGTTAACTGGTTTCACTTTAAATTATGACCAAAAAGCCTATTATGTTTCCTTGGACAGTTCACTTTCCTGTTCCCAGGGGGAGCATTTCATACCTTTTTTTCTCCTCAAATGCAATACACTGCACCTTCTTCAACTTTAGCTGCTGACCTTTCTTCTTATTTTATTGAGACAATAAAAACAATCAAAAGAGAACTTCCTCATCTTTTCAGTACTTGATCTACCAACCTACCTATATCTGTATCTATGTGTTTTGCTTTTTCTTTTATTAATGTGGATAAACTGTCCCTCCTTTCATCTAAGATGAAATCCTCCTCTTGGATAGAGTATCAGAGTCCTGGAAGGTAACAGAAAGCCTTCTTGAAGAGAGTTTAATGAAGAATTTGTTTACAAAGAGATGGGGCAGAGTTAAGGGAATCAACCAGGAATGGAAGCACTCGGGGACTAGGAACAGTGGGAATCTTGAAGGAACAGGGAAAGCATGTGAGCTGTTACTGTAACACAAATAGAACTGCAATTATTAGAAACCTGCCTGAGAGGAGTGATGGCTTTAGGAAGAAGACAGCCACTGCCAAACCATGGCCCAGCAAGAACAGGGCTGGGTGAATAAACATCCCAACCCCTCTTTCCTCCCTTCCCTGATCTTCTGCTGGTTATTCCTATTAGTGGACCCCAATAGGAAGCCAGAGGACAAGTGAGCTGGTTAACACAGTCTGTTAAGGTCAGCTTCCCAGGGCACAGAGCAGGGTGGATAGGGGAAGAAAGATGACCTGGAAGGGCAAACAAAGAAGATTCATGACAGGTTATGTCTGCATTTTTCCTTATTTACTCAAAGAATATGCTACTGTAATTATTTCTTCTCTCTTTGCAATTAATTTTTACCTTCCTCTTCAGTTATTAGCACACAAATGTCTCCTCTTAAGAGGAACATTTTAGGGTTAAGAGTATGGACCCTTGAGCCAGACGGCCTGAGTTCATATCCTGGGTCCTCTGCCACTTACTACTTGTGTGACTCTGGGCAGATTTCATAACCACTCTGTGCCTCACTTTCCCTGTCTGTAAAATGAGGACCATAGGAAAAGTACCCAACTCATAGGGTTGTTGTGAGGATAAATAAGTTAATATATGTATTGCATTTTGAACAATGCCTAGCACATAGTGTTTGCTACTGTTGTCGTCTTTAAAATCCATTCGCTTCATCTGTCATCTCCCTCACCTTGTCTTCCAACTTCTATCTGAGTTTGGCCAATGGGAGGTACTAAGAGGAGATCAGACGTGGTGGAGGAGGGAAAGAGAGATGGGGATGTTTATTCTTGTGGTCCACTTCCTTCTGGGCCATGATTTAGCAGTGACTGCATTCTGCTTGTTAAGTCTACAGGTCCTGTCATGTAGCCCCTCTCCCATTTTTCTAATCCCCTTTAGAGCAAAATTTATCATGAGTTGTTTATACTCAGTCTGTGCTTCTTCGTCACTAATTTTCTCTTGAAGCTACTCCAAATTAGGCTTGTCCTCTCTACCCTAATGGGATTGTACTTGTCAAGGTTATAGAGACCTCTGTGTTGCTAATTCATTGATTAATTTTCAGGATTTATCATTTTTTTCAGCAGCATTTGACATACCCAGTCATGTCCACCTTCTTGTACCACTTTCTTTACTTTCTCTCTTGACTTAAGTGTTGAAGTAACTTGGCTAAGGTACTTCAGGCTTCTTCTTCTTCTTCTTTTTTTTTTCCTATCTATACTCACTACAGTACTTGTATAGTCTCATTAAATCCCATGGTTTTATCTTATTTTATTTAAAAAATATATATTTTATTTATTTATTTTTGGCCTTATTGGGTCTTCGTTGCTGCGTATGGGCTTTCTCTAGTTGCAGCTCTTCGTTGCGGTCCTCAGGCTTCTCTTTGCGGTGGCTTCTCTCGTTGCAGAGCACGGGCTCTAGGCACGTGGGCTTCAGTAGTTGTGGCTCGCAGGCTCTAGAGTGCAGGCTTAGTAGTTGTCGCGCATGGGCTTTGTTGTTCCACGGCATGTGGGATCTTCCCGGACCAGGGTTCGAACCCGTGTCCCCTGCATTGGCAGGCAGATTCTTAACCACTGTGTCACCAGGGAAGCCCAGTCCCATGGTTTTAAATGTTACCTGTAGGCTGATGACTCCCAAACTTATGTCTGACTTCTATATATCCTATTGCCTATTTAATATCTTTCACTTGGATATCTATCAAGCATTTCAAAACTTAACATGTCCCAAACTGGACTTTGATTCTACCCCTCCCCACAACCAACTTGCTCCTCTTCTAGTCTTCACCATCTCAGTAAATGTCATCATCATTTACCCAGAAACCCAGGAGTCATCATGGATTTTTCTCTTTCTTTCACATTCTCATACAACCCCTTTGCAAGTCCTGTTGCCAAATTTTCAATTTAAGTCTGGAATCCTACCGATTCTTACCATCTCCCTTATGCCATCGTGGTCTAAGCCACCTTAGTCTCTTTGGTCTACTGCAGTAGTTTCCTGACTGATATCCCTTTGTTTTCACTCTTGCCCCAATCTATTCTCTACACAGCATCCAGAGTGACCTTTTGAAACAAAAGGTAATTTATCTCGCTATTTAAAAAATTGTCCATTGGCTAATATAATTTGGTGAATGAAGGAAAAGCTAATTTAATATTGATGGTCAACTTTTAAATTTCGGCAAGATAACTGCATTAACATTTTCTTTGTTTTTGCTTTTTGTTTAAAGTCAAAATCATTAGATTCTTTTTTCAACATAGTACTTTTCACTTAAGATATTCATTTAAAAGAGGTGCTTGTGTTTGCAATATTTTATAGTTAATACAGTGGGAATTTGCATTTGTTTTCAGGGTCTTTGTGCCAAGAGCTCAGGGCATCGAAGTATGTGATTTATGAGGTCAGAAAAGCACATTAGGTTAATTATGCTACTGCATTGCCAGACAATCTCTTGGAGTTTGCTGGTATGCAGTGATCAAAACAGCATCATTTGAAATTGCTGGACCTATTAAAGCATGCAAATTTTACTTGTTTACATGTCCTGCTCTTTTTTGAGGTTACTGCTGGTAATATGAAAGAAACTTACGATGTCTTCAATACTATGAAAATTTAACGGAATAAAAATATGGATCTCTGTTAATAATATGACTTAGTTTCTAGTATTTAATGTAGAAGACTTCTCAGGTGTCTTTTTCCTTTTACGTACTTGAATCTTTCTCTTAGAATCTCGATTGTATCTCAGCTGCTTTGAGAAATTTAAAAGTACCACTTAGGGCTTCCCTGGTGGCACGGTGGTTGGGAGTACGCCTGCCGATGCGGGGGACGCGGGTTCGTACCCCAGTCCGGGAGGATCCCACCACGTGCCGTGGAGCGGCTGGGCCCGTGAGCCATGGCCGCTGGGCTGCGCTTCCGGAGCCTGTGCTCCGCAGGGGGAGAGGCTGCGGCAGTGAGAGGCTCGCATACCGCAAAAAAAAAAAAAAAAGTACCACTTAAAATGTATTCTTACTGATACAATTATTCTTTATGATATATTTTCCTAAGCCTTTCATTAATTTATTTGTTAATTGAACAAATATTTATGGAGCACCTATGATGTGTCAAACACTGACCTAGATGCTAGGTATGTATCAGTGAACAAGACAGACAGGTATTCCTGGTCTCATAGAACTTATAGTTAAGTGGCAGAATATCAGCAATATACAAACATAGCGTAGAGAAATATAGCAATATACAAACATAGCAATATACAAACATAGCGTAGAGAATAGAAGAGTACCATGGAAGAGGAGAAGGGTTACTATTTTAAATAGAGTAGTTAATAAAGTCCTGTTTAGGAAGACATTTGAGTAAAGACTTGAAGGGGTTGAGGGATTGAGTCATATGGCTATCTGCAGAGGAAAGAGCAAATGCAAAGGACTTTGAGGTAGGAACATGCATAGATTATTCCAGGAAGAATAGGAGTCCACTGTGATGGACTTAATCATTCTTGACTGAGAGACAGTGGTAGGAAATGAGCTTGGTTATGGTAGGAGGAGAGATTATGAAGGGATTTGCTGGCCATTATAAAGACTTTGACTTTTATTGTAAATGAGCTAGGAATCTGTTGGAGACTTTTGAGATGATATGATCTGACATATTTATTTTTTGTTTTTTTGTGTTTCTTTTGCGGTATGTGGGTCTCTCACTGTTGTGGCCTCTCCCGCTGCGGAGCACAGGCTGTGGACGCGCAGGCTCAGCAGCCATGGCTCACGGGCCCAGCTGCTCCGCGGCATGTGGGATCTTCCCAGACCGGGGCACGAACCCGTGTCCTCTGCATCGGCAGGCGGACTCTCAACCACTGCGCCACCAGGGAAGCCCGATCTGACATATTTAAAATGATCAACTCTGCATGTTGAGAATGGACAAAAGGATGCAAGGAATTAAATGGAGAAGATGAGTTAGGAGTTCATTGTAATATTCCAGGTAGATATGACTGTGGTTTAGATTAGGGTGTGGCAGCAGAGAGAGTGGTAAGAAGTGGTCAAATTCTAGATTTTGAAGGTAGACCCAATGAGATTTGCAAACAGATTGGGTGTCAGGTATGAGAAAAATAGGAATGTTAAGGAGGACTTTTTTTTTTGGCCTGAGCATCTGGTGATATTGCATTCCCATTTTCAGAGATGAGTAAGTCTAGGAAAGCAGCATATTTGGTAGGTGGGGTGGGGTGGAAGACCAGAAGTCAGGTTTTGGAGGTGTGAAATTTGAGATGCTTAGTAGACACCTATGTGGGTATGTTAAATATAAGGGGGCTTCCTTGGTGGTGCAGTGGTTAAGAATCTGCCTGCCAATGCAGGGGACACAGGTTCGAGCCCTGGTCTGGGAAGATCCCACATGCCACAGAGCTACTAAGCCCATGTGCCACAATTAATGAAACTGTGCTCTAGAGTCCTCAAGCCACAACTACTGAAGCCAGCGCCACAACTACTGAAGCCCATGAGCCTAGAGCCCATGCTCCGCAACAAGAGAAGCCACTGCAATGAGAAACCCGTGCACTGAAACGAAGAGTAACCCCCATTCATCGCAACTAAAGAAAGCCCGTGCGCAGCAATGAAGACCCAATGCAGCCATAAATAAATAAACAAATAAATAAAATATATAGGATGTAGATTCTAAAAAAAAAAAAGAATCTACCTGATTTATTAGCACACATGAATTTAACTTTTAAGCCTTCTGGAATTGATTTATCAAGATAATTTCTAATGTGACAGAGTTTAAGACTAGAAATAGATCACTCCTGAAATCAGAATTCTTGACTGAAAATAACAGACTACTACTATGTAACTTATGTAGAAAAGGGATTTATTGGAAGACTATAAGATACCTTACAAGAACTGTAGTAAGGCTGGAGATCAGACTAAGAAAATAGGTGGGAACCAAGAAATATGAAGCACAGTCAGGATCTCCCTACAGAAAGAAGTGTTCTAAGGATAGTGGCTCTTTGCCTTCACTATTGTGACTATTAGCCACTATACTGCTGGACTCTGGCTCTTTAACACTCGTCACTGTGCCTTATGCTCTTCATTCTACCATAGCCATCATGAACTTTTTTTGACCATCTCAGTACTGCTAAGTCACTATATGAAGATTAAAAGCCCTCACTTGGTTAAGAAATATGTGAATATAGCTGTGACATGATAAGACATAAATATTTGGTCTCTTCCCCCCTTTCTTAGTATACAGCTTATAACAACCTTGTAATGTAATGTAATGTTGGCAGGAACTCATACAATTCTAGTGGGAATGTAAAATCGTATAACCACTTTGGAAGATAGTTTGGTAGTTTCTCAAAAAGTTAAGCTCATATTTATCTGAACCTGCCATTCTACTTGAATATATTTGCTCAAGAGAAATGAGAATCTTTGTTCACACGAAGTGTTATATAAGAATGTTTGTAGCAGCTTTATTCATAGTAGCCCTAAACTGGGTCCCAAATGCTCATCGGTAGATGAATAGATAAACAAATTGTGATATATTTATATAATGGAATACAACCCAGTAATAAAAAGGAACAAACTACATGCAAGATCATAAATGAATCTCAAAAACATTATGCTGAAACAAAAATAAACCAGATACAAAAGAGTACATACTATATGATTCTAATTTATATGAAATTCTATTACAAACCTGATTTATTTTAACAGAAAGTAGATAGTGGTTGTCTGAGGTTTGGAGTCTGAGGTGGGAGGACAGATTGACTAGGAAGTGGTGCAAGGTGACTTTTAAAAAATCCATTTACCTACTGATGGATATTTGGGTTCCAGTTTGGGGCTACTATGAAAAAGCTGCTATAAACATTTTCATATAACAATTTTGTGGTGATAGAAATGTTCTATATTTTGATTGTGTGTTCGTTACATGAGTATAGACATTTACCAAAACGCATGAAACTGTATACTTAAAAATGAATCTTATTTTATGTAAATTATACCCTAATAAAATTGATTTAAAAAGCCCAATGAGGTTGAAGGAAGTAAAGCTACTTACTCAAGTTTACATAGCTAGTAAGTGACAGAGAATAGATTGACACTTTCATCTATTTGACTCCAAGTTCATCCTCTTTTCATTATGTTATGCAGCCTTTTTATATGCACAACAGATAATCAATACTACATTGAAAATAAACGTGAGCAGAGGGATTAAAGACCTTGAAGGTGAGGCAAGAAATATATATTTCATCCTGAAGTTCTTATAGGTAGGAAAGAAGAGGAGAAATTACTTAGGTGCTCCCTTCTCCATGTTTGCATTGTACCTTGGGCTTATTTATCGCATTTTATTATAATTATTTTACACAAATCTCTTTACCACTAGACTATCATCTAACTCATCTTTTATCTGTAGCTCTGACCGGTACATAAAGGGGCTCAACAAATGGAATGAATGAATGAATGAGTCAGAATTACCTGATAGAGCTTTAGAGAATACTAATTGATGAAAGGCATAAGAGGAGGCCATTTTTGGATTGGAGGAAAGCAATTCTAAAATAAGCAATAGAAGACTGGGATTTTAGCATGGTATACTGAAAAGAACATGGACTTTTAGATTAGATCCTGGCTTTGCCACTTACTAACTGTGTGATTTGGGTCAATTTGTTAATTGACTTCTTAGAGTCCTATAGTTTTTATCTGCAAATTGAAGATAATAATAATACTTATGGAGTTGGTTTTGAAATAAGATATATATGAAATAAGATGCATGAAGAGTGTAGCATATTCTTTGGCTAAAACCTGATGGTCAATACAAATGGTAAATATTTCCCTTCTCTCATTTTCTCTTCTCACTGGTATTCAGGAATGCTTAGCTCTAAATTGGACATCAGTCTTAAACCTGGTGTTTTCATATTTACAAGGACTCTAGGCTGGAAATAGTTCAAAGTCATTTAAAAATTGCCTGGATCAACTTCATTTTCACGCACTGCTGGTGACTTTCTTCTATATTGACTCCAACATTCACAGTAGAATTATGCCAGCAGTAGTGGGTATTCTTGCTTGTAAGCAGGAGCCTACAACGACATGCTCTGGTAATACAGTTTTTCTTTGAAGCCAAGGTGTGTTTTTGCTTTTATTAAGAGTAGAAAGCATAGTTCTGTGGTTAAGAAAATGGACTGCTAAATCAACTTGGAGATAAGTCACTTATTAGCTATGTAATCTTGAGGCTTAATCTCTCTCAGCTTCAATTTCCATATCTGTAAAAGGGAGGTAAAAATATATAAGATAGTTGCAAGGATTAAATGAGATTTTAAATGTGCAGTACTTAGCATGGTAACTGAAATATTGTAAATGCTTAATAAACTTATTGCTATAAACATCATTATTAAATTATTCAGGAGAGAAATCTCAATGAGAACTGTACCAGGGTCCGATTGGAACATTTAATAATGATGCTTATAGCAAAAATTTTATTGGAAACTTTGCAAGATTTATAATATAGTGAAGTTAGTATACAATGCCGTCTGTCAGTGTAGAACCATATGTGCTAACATTTCTTCTGGAGTTGATTTGACAAGAGTTTTCTTTTATGTCTATCCGTTCAAATCATAACTGCCAAATATGCCTCTTGCCTTCATTATGCTGTTACTTTAGATTTCTAACTGCCAAATGCAAGGGAAGTTTTGAAAACTGGTGAACAGTGGCTCAAGTCTTAAATTGAGAATCATGTATATAGTTCCTGTATTGTAATATTGACAGGAATTTCAGGGTTTTTGAAAGTACTTTTGTCACTCATGTCAGTAAAAGCGAAGAAAAGATGGAAGTTCACAGTTTTCCAAAACAGCTTTTTATATACCATAAAATTTACCCATTATAATACAACAGTTCAACAATTTGTAGTAAATTTATAGAGTTGTGGAACCATCACACGATCCAGTTTTAGAACATTTGCATTATCATAAAAAGTTCCTCAATGCTAGCCCCAGTCCACAACTGATCTGCTTTCTGTCTCTGTAAATTTGCCTTTTCTGGACATTTTGTATAAATTAATCTTACAATATGTAATCTTTCACATGTAGGGTCTCACTTGACATACTGTTTTAGAAGTTTACCCATGTTTTAGCCTGTATCACTAGTTTATTCCTTTTTATTGCCGAGTAGTATTCCATAGTATGGGTATATCTTGTTAAAAATATTTCATTCACCATTAGATGGACATTTGGATAGTTTCCAGTATTGGATATTATAAATCATCTTTCTGTGAGCATTTGTATAAATGTTTTGGTGTTGACATATGTATTCATTTCTCTTGAGTAGATTCCTAGATGTGAATTTGCTAGGTTATATGGTGAATTTATGTTGAACTTTAAAAAAAACTGATAAATTATCTCTCAAACTGGCAGTGACATTTCATGTTCACACCACCAATGTATGATAGTTTCAGTTTCTCCACGTCTTTGCCAACATTTAGTATTTTGTATCTTTTTGATTCTAGATAATTTAGTGGGTATGTAGTAGTAACTTTGTGATTTTGTTTTGTATTTCTTCAGTGACCAAAGATGCTGAGCATCTTCTTTTATTCTTACTAGCCATTCATTTATGTTCTTTGGTGAAATATGTCTTTAAATATTTTGCCCATTTCCCCCCAAGCTCTACTGAGATATAATTGACATATAATATTGTGTAAGCTTAAGTTGTACAAGGTGATGATTTCATATGCACATATGTTGCAAGATGATTACCACAATAAAGTTAGTTAGCACATCTTTCACCTCAGATAATTACCACTTTTTTTCTGTTGTTGCTTGCCACTATGGTGAGAACATTTAAGATTTACTCTCAGCAACTTTCAAGTATACAATACAGTATTGTTAACTATAGTTACCATGTACGTTAGATCCCCAGAATTTATTTCTTTCAAAAGAAAGAAAGTTCTGGAAGTTTATAACCTTTGACCAATATATCCCCATTTCCCCCATGCCCTAGCCTATGTCAACCACCAATCCACTCTCTGTTAATGAGTTCAGCGTTTTTTTCCAGCTTTGTTGAGGTAAAATTAACTAAAATTGTAAGATATTAAGTGTACATCTTGGTGATTTCATAGATGTGTACTTTGTGAAAGATTCCTACCATCTAGATAATTAACACATCTATCACCTCACATATTTATTTCTCCCTCTTTTTAATGATTTTTGGGTGGGACATTTAAGTTCTGCTCTCTTAGCAAATTTCAATTATACAATACAGTGTTATCAACTATAGTCACTATGTTATACGTTAGATCCTCAGACCTTAATCATAGTTGAAAATTTGTACACTTTCACCAATCTCTCTGTATTTCCTCTCTTCCCCTCAGAAACCTGGCAACCACTTTTCTATTCCCCATTTCTATGAATTTGACTTAAAAAAAATGGATTCCATATATAAGTGATACCATGCAGTATTTTTCTTTGTCTAGCTATTTCACTTAGCATAATACCCTCAATTTTCATCCATGTTGTCACAAATAGCAGGATTTCCTTCTTTCTCATGGCTGAATAATTACACACACAGTACATCTTCTTTCTCCATTAATCCATTAATGGACACTTAGTTGTTTCCATATCTGGAGTACCGTGAATAATTCTACAAGACACAGGAGTGCAGGTATCTCGTAGATATACTGTTTTCATATCCTTTGAATATATACCCAGAAATGGGATTGCTAGATCATATGGTAGTTCTACTTTTAATTTTTTGAGGAACCTCCATATTGTTTTCCATAGTGGCTGCACCAATTCACATGCCCACCAGCAGTGCACAAGGGTTCCCTTTTCTTCACATCCTTGCTAAAACTTATTTCTTGTCTTTTTGATAATAGCCATTCTAACAGGAGTGAGGTGATATCTCATTGAGGTTTCAATTTGCATTTCCCTGATTAGTGATGCTGAGTACCTTTTCGTGTACCTGTTGGTCATCTGTATGTTTTCTTTGGAAAAATGTGTATTTAGTTCTTTTTAACCAGATTGCTTTTTTCTGTTGAGTTGTTTGAGTGTCTTATATATTTTGGATATTTACCCTGTATATGATATACGATTTACAAATATTTTCTTTCATTCAGTAGGTTAGATTTTCATGTTGTTGATGATTTCCTTTGCTGTGGCTTTTTAGTTTGATGTAGTACCACCCGTTTATTTTTGCTTTTGTTGCCTTTGCTTTTTGTGTCAAATCCAAAAATCATTGCCAAGATCAATGTCAAAGAGCTTACCCCCTGTTTTCCCCTGGAAATTTTATAGTTTCAGGTTTTAAACTTTAGTCTTTAATCCATTTTGAATTAATTTTTGTGTATGGTGTAAGATAGGGGTCTAATTTGATTCTTTTGCATGTGGCTGTCCAGTTTTAGCATTTACTGAAGAGACTATCCTTTCCCCATTGTATATTTTTGGCTCCTTTGTTTTTTACTATTGCCATTTTGTTAGTTTTCCAGCTGTTTTGAAATTCTTTTGTTTTTTTCCTTCATCTCTGCCTTTGTGATTTGATGATTTTCTGTAGTGCTATACTTAGATTTATTTCTCTTTGTCTTTTGTTTCTCTATTACAGGTTTTTGGTTTGTGGTTACCATAAGGCTTATATAAAGCATATTTATAATAGTCTATTTTAAGCTGATAACAAGTTAAAACACATGCTAAAGCTCTATTTTTTACTCTACACCCCACATTTTGTTTTTGATATCGCAGTTTACATGTTTTTACTCTGTGTATCTATTAACAAATTATTGTAGTTACAGTTATTTTTACCACTTTTGTTTCTTAACCTGCATACTAGGGTTATAAGTGATTTACGTGCTACCATTACAAGAGAGTATTCTGAATTTGACTATATATTTATGTTTGCTAGTGAGATAAATACTTTCCTGTATTTTTTTTAAAAAACAGGAAAACTATATTTAGTACTTTTTTTACATGTGTTACAGTTTTTTTGTTTTAGTGTGTTTGTTAAGATTTTTATTGGAGTATAGTTGATGTACAATGTTGTATTAGTTTCAGGTGTATAGCAAAGTGAATCAGTTATACCTATACATATATCCACTCTTTTTTAGATTCTTTTCCCATATAGTCCATTACAGAGTACTCAGTAGAGTTCCCTGTGCTATACAGTAGGTCCTTTTAGTTATCTATTTTATATTCAGTAGTGTGTATATGTCAATCCCAATCTCCCAAGTTATCCTTCCCCTCCGTACTTCCTGGTAACCATAAGTTTGTTTTCTACATCTGTAACTATATTCCTGTTTTATAGATAAGTTCATTTGTACCCTTTTTAAAGATTCCACATATAAGAATTATCAAATGATATTTGTCTTTCTCTGTCTGACTTATTTCACTCAGTATGACAATCTCTAGGTCCATCCATGTTGCTGCAAATGGCATTATTTCGTTCCTTTTTATGGCTGAGTAATATTCCATTGTATATATGTACCACATCCTCTTTATCCATTCCTCTGTTGTTGGACATTTAGGTTGCTTCTATGTCCTGGCTATTGTAAATAGTGCTGCAATGAACATTAGGGTGCATGTATCTTTTTGTATTATGGTTTTCTCCAGATATATGCCTGGGAGTGGGATTGCTGGATCATATGGTAGCTCTATTTTTAGTTTTTTAAGGAACCTCCATATTGTTCTCCATAGTGGGTGTACCAGTTTACATTCCCACCAACAGTGTAAAAGAGTTCCCTTTTCTCCACACCCTCTCCAGCATTTATTGTTTGTAGATTTTTTGATGCCATTCTGACTGGTGTGAGGTGATATCTCATTGTAGTTTTGGTTTGCATTTCTCTAATGATTAGTGATGTTGAGCGTCCTTTTGTGTGTTTGTTGGCAATCTGTATATCTTCTTTGGAGAAATGTCTGTTTAGGTCTTCTGCCCATTTTTGGATTGGGTTGTTTGTTTTTTTAGTATTGAGCTGCATGAGCTGTTTATATATTTTGGAGATTAATCCCATGTCGGTTGCTTCATTTGCAAATATTTTCTCCAGTTCTGTGGGTTGTCTTTTGTTTTGTTTATGGTTTCCTTTGCTGTACAAAAACTTTTAAGTTTAATTTGGTCCCACTTGTTTATTTTTGTCTTTACGTTCATTACTCTGGGGGTGGATCGAAAAAGATCTTGCTGCAATTTATGTCAAGGAGTGTTCTGCCTATGTTTCCCTCTAAGAGTTTTATAGTATCCGACCTTATATTTAGGTCTTTAATCCATTTTGAGTTTATTTTTGTGTATGGTATCAGGATTTCATGTATTTTCATGTTATTAATTAACATCCTTTTATTTCAACTTGAAAAAGTCCCTTTAACACTTTTTGTAAGGCCAGTTTAGTGGTGATGAACTCCTTTAACTTTTGCTTGTCTGGAAAACTCTTTCTCTATCCTTTAATTCTGAAGGACAACTTTGCTGGGTAATATATTCTTGGGGGGCAGTTTTTTTCTTTCAGAATTTTGAATAGACCATGCCAGTCCCTTATGGCCTGCAAAGTTTGTGCTGAATATCTTCTTATAGTTATATGGGGGTTCTCTTGCACATAACAAGTTGTTTTCTCTTGCGGGTTTTAAGAATCTCTCCTTTTATTTAACTTTTCACAATTTAATTATAATGTGTCATGGTGTGGGTCTCTTTGGATTCATATTGTTTGAAATTCTCTCTGGGCTTCCTGGTTCTGGATGTCTATTTCTTTCCCCAATTAAGGGAAGTTTTCAGCCATTCTTTCTTTGAATAAACTTTCTGCCCCTTTCACTTTTTTCCTTTTGGGGCCTCTGTAATGCATGCATTTGTCTACGTGATAGTGTCCCATAAATCTCTTAAATTATATTTATTCTTTTTGTTCTTTTTCTTTTTGCTCCTCTGATGGAATGAATTCCATTGCCCTATCTTCAAGTGTGCTATTGATCCCCTGTATGGAATTTTTCAGCACAGTTATTATATTCCTCAGCTCTGTGATTTCTGTTTGGTACTTTCTTTATATTTTCCATCTCTTTGTTGGAATTCTTATTTTGTTCATGAATTGTTCTCCTGACTTTGGTAAGCATCTCTATGTCATTATTTTGATTCTTTATCAGGTATATCACTTATCTTTGTTTTTTTAAGGTCTGTTTCTGGAGTTTTATCTTGTTCTTTTGTTTGGAACATATCTCTCTATTTCTTTGTTTTTCTTGACTTTCTGCATTAGTTTCTGTGCATTAGATAAACAGCCACCTCTCTCAGTCTTAATGGAGTGGTCTCATGTAGGAGATGAACCTTATCATTCATCCTGGCCCCTAGTTCAAGACTGAGTTTCAAACCTTTGTGATTGTCCAAGCTGCCTTCTTTATTCTTAGTGATTCCCAGTTGTTGAGAGTATGCCAAGAACTGTCAGTGTCCCCAAAGTGAGGATCTCAGCATCTAGATGCAGGCTGATTAGAATCTCTACCCTCTGGCAGGAACTTTCAAAGTGTGCAAGTAGATCTCTTTCAGGGAAAGACTGGGAAATGGGCTTTTCTGTTTGCTCCCTTTGTCCAGAGCCCTGGGGGGATAGTAGATTAAGAATTGTTTCTTTGTCTTCTGCAGTCCTGTGGGACCCACAAACAGAATCCCTGCTTTCCACCAGAGCCAGGAGATCAAAGGGTGTATCTCTTGAAGCAGTGTAAAAGCCAGGGTGTCAGACATGTATACAAGCTCCTTGTAGGGAGATAATGGGATTTGAAGCTGACTACATGGTGTCTGCTCGCTTTCCAGGCCTCTGGCAAGGAGTATAGTCTATCCCCAGATGCATACTAAATTATAAGTCTGACCCTTAGGTAACAGTTTTTTAAGTATGCTAAAAGTCCTCTTTCAGAAAAGACTGGTAGGGACTTCGCTGGTGGTCCAGTGGTTAAGAATCCGTCTTGCAATCCAGGGGATGCTGGTTCGATCCCTGGTCGGAGAACTGAGATTCCACATGCCATGGGGCAACTAAGCCTGCGTACCAGAACTAGAGAGCCCACGTGCCATGACTATAGAGCCCACGCGCTCCAGAGCCCACATGCCACAACTAGGGAGAAGCTCACTCACTGCAAGGAAGAGCCTGTGCGCCACAACGAAAGATCCCGCATGCCACAACTAAGACCCGACTCAGCCAAAAAATAAATAAATGAATAAATATTAAAAAAAAAAAAAAAGAGAAAAGACTGGTAAATGGGCATTTCTGTTTGCTTTTTCGGCACTGAACTGTTGGGGAATAGCTGGTTAAGAAGTGTTTCTTTGCCACAGTCCTTTGGAGCCTGGAATTCAAGCCTCACTGACCACAGAGTCAGGTGACTAAAGGGTGAGTCCTCTGGCAGCAGCTGCAAAAGCCAGGTGCCATACATATGTGCACATTCCTTTCAAGGATATCAATGAGACTTTTTTCTCATTCTCCCGATGTGTGGTAGTTGCTCAGCTAGTTTCTGGATTTGTTTCAGAGGGAATTGTTTTGTTTATAGCTGTAGATTCAATGTATCCATGGGAGGAGGTGAACTCAGGAGCCTCCTATGTTATCATCCTTGATTAAAACCCTTTTACCCATTTTAAAATTGGATTTCTGTCATCTTATTATTAAGTTTTAAGTGTTATTTTATATTTTGGATACACTTTTTTTTGTTTGTTTTATGAAATATACTAATAGCAAATATTTTCCCAATCTTTAGCTTGTCTTTCACTTTTAACATGGTGGTTTAAAATGGTTTATAGTTTTTATTTTGTAATTTATTGAATTTTTCTTTAAAGACTCATACATTTGGTATCATATCTAAACATTCTTTCCTAACCCCAAATGGTAAATATTTTCTTTTTCCCTTCCTTCCTCCCTCCCTCCCTTCCTTCCTTTCTTCTAGACATTTTGTACTTACTGTTTTTAGCTTTTACATTTAGGTCTGTGATCCATTTTGTTTCGTTTTGGTTTTGGCTGCTCTGTGTGGCTTGTGGCATCTTAGTTCCCTGAGCAGGGATTGAACCTGGGGCCCCAGCAGTGACAGCGCCGAGTCTTAACCACTGGGCCGCCAGGGAATTTCCAGGTCTGTGATCCATTTTGAGTTAAGTTTTGCGTGTTGTGTGAAGTAAGGCTCTAAGACTATTTTTTTCTTTTTCCTTATGGATTTCCAATAGTCTCAACTCCATTTGTTGAAAAGACTATCCTTTCCCCATTGAGTTGCCTTGGCAACTTGTAGAATAGACAACAATTTTAGTTCCTAGAAGAATGAGACAATATTTTGTGGTCTTTTCTAGACCTTGCAACTAATTTGCAATTTAGATTTCAAAGGCTTTTTCATTTCCAAATTATGATGTCTCTAGGAAGTACACAAGGTCTTTTCTAGACCTTACAACTAATTTTGCAATTTAGATTTCAAAGGCTTTTTCATTTCCAAATTGTGGTGTCTCTAAGAAGTATACAGAAAATCACAGCAACATGATTATTTAAATAACAATTAACTATGTCAACTAGTTGGAAAAACTAGTTGTTATTTTTGATCTAGTAACAAGAATTTAGACTCTAAAATTCCAGTATTAAGATAATATTCTACTAAGAGCAAAGCAAACCTATTCATATTTAATCAAAGGAATATTTATTTGAAGTTCGGAGCAATACAATTATACGAATATGTATACATTCACTTGACATGGTTGGTTGTCTTTCAGGTAGGTAATAACTCCTATGTGTACTTTTTAGATTTAGTTTCTAATATGTAAACTTGTGATATCATGTGCTACATTTGTGAGAACAGACCCATTTATTTCTTATATTCTGGTTCTCTCATAGCCTGTGTTACTACTAACTCATAGTATCCTATCTGTAATTTTATCCTTTTTTTCTTAAATGTGTTCTGTTTCATTTTACTTTTGATATTAGGTGTTGAGGCTGATAAAAAACTTCTCCCCACAACCACACCAGAGATTTTTTTTTAAAGATTTGAGATTTTGAGATTTGAGATACCTTGCTTTTTTGCTGGAGTTGGTTTTCTATACAAATAGCAATTTCAGTGCTTAAAAACATTTTATATGATATTTACTTATTTAAAATAGTTTTCCCAAGTTTTGAGTTTCCATTATGTAAAATTTGCTTTTCAGAGTTTTTGCTTTTCAGTGAATTTAATCATCTAATAAAATGTATTTTTAAAATCTCTATATTAACATAACTACAAGAGAGAATGAACTTTATAGTGAAGCTTTGACTGAAGCTACTCATTTAAAGGAAATTCTGAAGTCTCTACTCTGATATTGTGAGGCTCTTTCTGTTATTTTGCTGTCATTCTGATTACCTGGTGTACATGGGTGGGCTTATAATATTTCTTGAGTTGTTAAATCTGACCAGCCGTCCAGGTCATCACATCTGCTACCACATCTGTGCTCTAGATTAATTTTACTTTTGATATTAGGTGTTGAGGCTGATAAAAAACTTAGGCTTTTGAATTTTAGAGAAACAATTCTTAGTAATAACATTAGTTATACAAAAGGTAACATAAAACTGTTAGTCTGGAGAAATGCTTTAAGATCAAAAGGCCTAATGATGTATTTATAAAATTAAATTAATTTGCAAATGCTAAGAAGATTTCATGCAAAATAAAAACTAACTTGACTTTGTAAAGAACAATAATTTCAGACTGATATAATATGCTCTTATGGTAGGTCTGGGAAGTTATAAATTATGAAGAAACTATAATATAATCTTGTTTAAAAGTAAGTTTGGTCAATTACAGTGGTTTTCAAAATGAATTTTTTAGAGTCCTGGAGTCAGTGGGTGAGTGTGGACAGAGGTAGGAAAAATGCTAAAGCAGTGAGATGCTAGGTTCTCCATCTAAATTTCAACTGGAATAGATCATCTTGGGTTTTACATGATGGAATTTCATGTAAATATAATAGTAAATACACAGTGAAGAGACTTTTTGTACTTGATTCCCAGAACATTATATTAGATATCCATATAATACCCATTTCAGCAATATCTCAGTGTAAATCTTACCTTTAAGTGAACAACAAAGTGTTACAAAATTATTATGTGACAATTCATTATCATTAGTTTCAAGAATTGCTTGCTGGATGTTTTTGTTAGGTTATGTAAATAACAAATTTAGAACAATTTGAAGTTACTAATATTATAGATCTGTATATTTAAGAGTATAAGAATTCTCTGATGTGATTTAAAAATGCAGTCCTGGAATTGGCTTGCTAATGTCATATTTAAAATTTTGCTAAATAATTTTGCTAATGTTTATATGTGAGGTTAGACTATAATTTTATTTCCTCATACTGTTCTTGTCCAGTTTTTGTACCAAGTTTCCATTGGCTTCATAAAGAATTAGGGAAGCTCTATCTCATTTTCTGTTCTCTAGAACATTTTGTGCAAAAAAAGGGGTCGTTAGTTCCCTGAAGGTGTGATAAAACTTGTTTGTGAAATCATCTGTCCATGGTGTCTTTATAGGTTGATTTTGTGACTTCTGCTTCAGTATATTAAAATGGTTATAGGTCTATTCAAGTTGTGTATTTCTCTTTAGTTAGTTTAAGTAAATTATATTTTTCCAGGAAATTATCCCTTTTGTCTGTGTTTTCAAATTTATTGGCTTAAAGTAGTTCATACTGTTCTCTTATGATCTTAAATCTCTACTTGTAATTAGTCTATTTCTTATTTCTAATAGTGTTTATTTTTTTCTCTCATTGCTTTTTATGATCAATATGGTCAGAAGTTTGACAACTTTACTATTCTTTTCAAAGACCCATTAATCTGCTCTATATTATTCTTTGCTTTATATTTTATCAAATTTGATTCCCATATTTATTACGTCTTTTTTTCTGCTTTCTTTTGTTTAATCTATTGTTCTTTTAAAAAAAACTTGAGTTAAAATCTTGCCTAGGGCTTCCCTGGTGGCGCAGTGGTTGAGAGTACGCCTGCCGATGCAGGGGACGCGGGTTCGTGCCCCGGTCCGGGAAGATCCCACATGCCGCGGAGCGGCTGGGCCCGTGAGCCATGGCCGCTGAGCCTGCGCGTCCGGAGCCTGTGCTCCGCAACGGGAGAGGCCACAACAGTGAGAGGCCCGCGTACCGCAAAAAAAAAAAAAAAAAAAAAAATCTTGCCTAATAGTTTTCTGTTTTTTCTTCTCTAATATGTGTATTTCAACTATAACTTTTCCTGTTAAGTACCACTGTATCTGCAACCCATATATTCATATGTGATGTTAATTGCTAGATATTTGATATATCTATTACAAAACAGAAATTTAAACAATGAACTATTTAACTGTGTAACTTTTATGTAATATAATTTTATGTAAAATATTAAGGTAATTTCTATGTTTTTCTTTTTCTCTTTGGTCTCCAATTTTATTGCTTTATGTTCTGCACACTAACTCTTGATATTTAGTATTTGTTGAGAGGGATGATTGTAACCTGTTATGTGGATAATTTTTGTGAATGTTTAATGTGTACACGAAAGGAATATTTTTCCTTAACATTGCCTTTTTTTTTTAACATCTTTATTGGGGTATAATTGCTTTACAATGGTGTATTAGTTTCTGCTTTATAACAAAGTGAATCAGTCATACATAAACATATGTTCCCATATGTCTTCCCTGTTGCGTCTCCCTCCCTCCCACCAACATTGCCTTTTATATTCCACTTCTTTTTTGTATGTAGTTTCTTTCACGTATCATTTAGGGTCT
Organism: Lagenorhynchus albirostris; assembly: GCF_949774975.1. Lineage (NCBI taxonomy): Eukaryota > Metazoa > Chordata > Mammalia > Artiodactyla > Delphinidae > Lagenorhynchus > Lagenorhynchus albirostris. The sequence goes on along the minus strand of NC_083103.1, from coordinate 62,295,798 downwards.
TTCAGTCTATTAGTGTCAATTTTTTAATCTGAAAATATCTTTATTTTATTATTGAATTCAGTTTTAGCTGGAAATCCAAGTCCTTACTCAAAAGTCACCTTAGTAAGTCTTAACTTTAACCTATTTGAACTTGCAGCCTACTCTAACCTTGGCTCTGTCTCCCACTTCCCACCTATCTTGTCTTAATTAAAAAATAGCATTTATTATAGTTTAACATATTATGTATTTTGTATATTTTTAAGTTTATTATTTATCCTCTTAGGTTATAAGCTCCATGAAGCCAGGGATTTTAAACTGTTACTTGATGTATTCCAACATCTAGAAGAGTGTCTGGCACATAAAAAGTATATGGGTAAAGAGTACTTAATAAGTATTTATTGAATGAAAGAAAAAGTAAGCTTAGGTTCTGGGTTTATATTTATTTTAAATTTTTACTTGTAGATATTATTCTGTTCCTATCACCAGGATATAGGCGCCATGAAGGCAGGAATTTTTTGTTTGTTCTGTCACTGCTGTTTGTTTTGTTCTAGGGCCTAGAACAGTGTCTGGAATTCAACAAATATTAGTGAATTAATGAAATAATAATTAGGTTACTCTCCATCTAACTATGTTTCTGTTGCATTCAGTGTGTCTTTACTGTGAGTTTGCTTTTAGCATTTTCTTTTTGTCTTTAGTTATCTGCAGTTTCTCAGTAATGTATTCCAGTGATGTATCAGGAAAAAAAGAATTTATTTAAAAATTTTTGCATAGGATTCATTTGCTTCCTCAATCTGATCATGTTTTTCATTAATTACAGCAAATTCTTAGCTATTACCTATTCAGTATTTACTCTTTCTTATTCTCTCTTGAAGCTCCTATTTAAATAGACATATGATTGCCTTTTTCATTCAATCCTCCATGACTCTCATCCTCTCGTTTGTATTTTCTATTTCTTTATTGTGTTGCATTCTGGGTAATTTTCTCAAGTGCATCTTCCCATATAATAATTTTCTCTTCAGCTGTATCTAATCTGATAATCCATACGTTGAGATTTTAATATGTTGGTGATTATATTTTTTATTTATAGAAGTTCTGTTTTTTTTAAAAAATTGCTTATTATGAGGTTCTTTCAGTATGTTTCCTTTTAAAGTATGTTTTTATTTCTTTTTTAACCTTTTAAAATAAATTCAAGAATATTTATTTTAAAATCTCAGATTGTTTTAGTTTCTAAAGGTTTTTTTTTTTTTTTTTTTTTTTTTAGGTAAAAACTCTGTTTTACTCATTTGTTATGTCTAGTGATTCTCCATTATGGTGAATCAAGTCCACATATGACTTGTAATCTTTATCAGGAGTTTGTTTTTCCATGAGAGTTAAATGTGTTGTAGAAATATCCCTAGAGATAAGTTTTATGTTTATTTTTGTTGGGTGCTCCAGGAGTCTACTGTCTGAGGCTGGTTTTTAAAAGTTTCTTGGTTTGGGATTTTTGCCACTGATGGATGGTGTAGGATTGGAGTTTTGATTTCTCATGGGAGACTCCCCTTTTCCACTCACAGCATTCAGCAGTGGTAAACATTCTTGACACTGCCTTGGCCTGGAAGGTTCAGGCTTTAAAAAAAAACCTATTTATAAATAGGAAACTTTCAGTTTCTAGTAAAAGGAATTTCATTTCCAGATCTTGCCTCGGTCCCTGCCTAAGTATTAAAATTGTGACCCCAAGCTTTAGGATTATATATATCTGGGTATGATATTTGCTTTGACCACTGAAGTCACACCATCTATGATTATTATTATGACTTGAGTTCCCTCTGTTTCTCTTATATTGGGAATTTCCTCTTCTTCTTCTTTTTTTTTTTTTAACTTTGATATATACTTAATATTTGGGAGCTATATTTTATGCAGCATTCTGTATATATTTGTAGTGGGATAAGATCTTCAGTTGCTCAATGTGGCACATTGTTACACTGGAAGTCTTGAATAGGAATACTCTAGTACTAAAACAAAAATTCAAAAATTAAATATAAATCTGAATTTGATGCTATATTTCCCTACTGTTACATGCAACATCAACACATTAGTTTCAGCAAAACAATATCATCTGTCTCATAAAATTAATGTTATTAATTTGAATGTTAAGTAGCTTTCTATATTTTTAACTTGTAGATTTGAGTATTTTTAATTATAAAGGAATTATATGCATAATATTTTGTCTAACTTTGTATGTACTTAGATTACATTATAATATGAATATTTAAATCAACATTGGAAGTCCATCATAATTATTTTTCATAAAAAAGACCTCAAGTTTGAGAAACACTGAACTAATTATGACTGGAAAAAAATTACATTTAGAGTGATGGTACTACATTAAACTTGGGTTTCTGTCTTAACTCTTACTGCTAATTATATATTCATATTGGCTCACCTTTTTGGGTAACAGTGGCTTAGTCGTTACTCTTCTCATATTTATATACCTAAAGCAAATTTGTCTTTAACGTATACACTATTTAGTATATCTAGTATTTACATTTATTTTACTAACTCAGTAATGTCCCACAGAAATGAGCACTGATTTTTCAGAATTATTTGGGAAAGTTATTCAAAACACAATGTCAGTTATACTTCACCCCCTCCAGACATACTGAAAATGCTCTCAGGATTTTATCTTGAAACTAACAAGGAGCTACTGAAGATTTTAAGCAATATTATTGAACCAATTCTATTTTTACATTTTCTTTCTTGACTGTAAGACACAATAGTTTCTGAAAAGTTTTTCTCAGGATACAAGTGATTTAACTTGTCTCTCCTCTTGTTTAGACATTTGGCATTCAATAATCTAATGCCCATCATGTCAGAGGATATGGCCTTGAATATGACAGGGAGTAGGATCTAGGGAAAGCATTTTTAGTGTTTACAGTAAAGAGGAGCCAACTTTGAACGTGGGAGTTACCCAGAGTGGGCCTCTTATGATGCAGAATAGCAGGGATGGGATTTACCTAACCCAACCAGCCAGTTGCCATTCTTAGTAGGGAAGAATCTGTACCAGTGTTTCAGCTTTGATCCAGTTCCACCTCTATGGGCCATCTAGCTGATCCACTTACATCCCTATCCATGACTCTCAGGGACTTCCAGTGTTACTGCATTTGGTAGCATGCCAGACAACTTGACAGAACCTTAGAAGGTCAGAAGGCATAGTCAGTTGCTTCTGCCCTCTACCTCCAACCTAACCAGTACCCAAGAGACACTGTCAAGGTTAACTTCATCATTGATAATCTTTATCTCATGGACAAGATACATGTTGGTGGTGGGGTGGACATGCTCACCAAAGATGGCAGTTTTTCCTCTGTACCATCTTTTGTTTTTGTCTTCTTTTTTTGGGTGGTTTAGAATGGAAATGCTCTTTTTTCATATTTATAAAATTTACATTTTTATTGTGAAATATTCAGACACAGGAAAGCATAAAGAACAGTTGATCATCTGTAGCTATGCCTAACAATAATATCACTTAGACATATTAACATATTGATGGATATTCTTTCAAACATTTAAATCCACATATGCACAAATACATATGTACATATGTATCTTATATGTATCTGACTGATACATTTGACTAGTTTCATTTCTTTTTAGATGCCTTTGGGCTGGGACTGACTTTTACTCTTTAAAACATTAATTCAGTGATGAAATTATTTACTTTGACATTTTTGGCTATGAAATGTCATATCAAATGATTGTGCTATGCCACAAAAGGAAGAATAAAGAATCATAGAATTATAAAATTTAATATCTAAGAGACCTTTGAGAACTTTAAGTCCTACTTTAAAACCCAGAGCTGACAGACAGGTCAGCCGTTTTTCCCCTGTCCATGTTGTCATATATTATGCAAACTTACAAAGGACAAAAAAAGCTGTTATTGAAGATAGGAGTATAAAAGATGAAGCCTCACTCATAAATTCCCTTTCCACGTAAACTAAAATTTCTCATTTTGTTCCATTATAACTTCAAAGGACCTTGCATAGTTTATTGACTAGTCATATACATAGTTATTATCCCATTTTTTTGCAACTTAATTTGTACACACAATTTTGTGCAGGTCCGTGGGGGAGTTCTTCAACATAATATATCTCCAGAAGATGGCTTAACAGTGGAGGCAAGACCCCCTTTCTTTTGGTGTAATTCTTAGGTTGAACTCAGAAGTAAATTTAGAATTGTAACTAACATCTTGTTGAAGTTGCCTAAAATGAGGAGGAAAGTAAGGAAAAAGAAATGAGAAGCAAGCACCAGCAGGACCAAAAAATAGCTGCTGTTTTAAAAAGAATTTATTTCTCTTTTGCTGTAGGTTTACATGTGTTGGTGGGTTTTCACAATTCTGAAGTTGTTGTAAATAAATTAGCTGTAAAGCAGTCACAGATTGTTTTTTCTTAGTTTTCTAAATTACTTCAGGTATCAAGCTGAGAAGTCTGTGGGGCTTTTAGTAACAGCATACAGTTTCATATTATGATTTTTTGAAAGTGGAGGCAGAAACAACCCAAATAATTCCATTTACATCTGAATTAAATTCTTTGGGCATTTCTTGGATTTTATTAGCAATTCAGTAAGAAGTCTAGTATTAGGAGATATACAGTAATTACAAAAGAATGGGAAGGATAGAAGTAAAAGGGCACTGAATTCATAATGCAGAATTTCGCTGAAGTTATCACATTTTTGTGATTAGAGGGTGGTGGATAAAATTTTAACCCTTCAAAGTAATTTTCTTTGGTTCCAATCTGTGTATTTTTTACACTTACTCTACTAATTGTTCCATTGCAAATGTCAAATCAGTAGTAGTTTTGTAAGACGTCTCAATGGATTTGAGGGACATTTTTTAAGTCATTTACCGACCCAATTTTCATAAAGCCCATTAGTATATATTATAATAATAGATATTTATTGAAGATAAAACATATTTATGGGCTTCCCTGGTGGCGCAGTGGTTGAGAGTCTGCCTGCCGATGCAGGGGATACGGGTTCGTGCCCTGGTCCGGGAAGATCCCACATGCCGCGGAGCGGCTGGGCCCGTGAGCCATGGCCGCTGAGCCTGCGCGTCCGGAGCCTGTGGCTGCTGAGCCTGCGCGTCCGGAGCCCGTGCTCCGCAGCGGAAGAGGCCACAACAGTGAGAGGCCCGCGTACTGCAAAGAAAAAAAAAAAATTATAAACAATGATACCCATTAGCTGTACGACATCAGACAAATAAGTGACTTTTTTAGGGCCAGTGTCCTTACCTTTTAAACGAGGAAATGTTGTCGAATGCATGTTCATGTGCCTGACACACAGTGAGGCCAAACAACCTCAGTTTGGAGCTGAGAAAGGTTTATTGCAGGGCCAAGCAAGAACAGGTGGCTCATGCTCAAACAACCTGAACTTCCAGATGGTTTTCAGGAAAGCATTTTTGTAGGCAAAATTTGGGGTGAGGGCAGCAGGGTGTGTGACTTTCTTCTGATTGGTTGGTGGTGAGGTCACAGGGCAGTGCTCCAGGAATCTTGTGCTCATCCTGAAGTTACCATCCTCCACCTGGGTAGGGGCCTTCGTTCCTGCTAAAGAACTGAAAGATATTGTTACGTATATTCCTTGAGGAGGAACCAGGACCCTGCTTTATATTGTTTCTTGATTGCTTCTCCTTTGTTTCTGCATTTCCTTACTTCCCTGGATAGAAACTGTTTGAATCTGCTTTTTGGAACACAGGGAGGTCTAGGAGGCAGAAGCCTTTTTCCTACAAACAAGAAACAGGGGGACATGGAAAGGCTTTTGTACCCAGGAGGGCCCCAAAGGGTCCTACTCAGTTTCAGAAATTAGCCTAAATTATTTCTAATATTCTTTTAAATTCGAAGTTTTATGAGATCATTAAAAATGAGAGAAATAATTCAATATGTGAATGAAAGTAATCCATTGTAATTTAAAGTTTCAAGTTTATAGATACTAATTATATCACTTCTATTCAGATTAGTAGTGGTATCAATAATAATTTATCTTTCTGAATCTGATATGATTATTTCTTTGCTTTCTACCTTTCATAAGATAAAGTCAGAACTCCTCAAGATGGCACATTTGAGCAATTATAATTATAATATAGCCCCAACCTGTCTTTCTTGCTTTCTCTCTTAAAACCCCTGTACTACCCGTATATCAAACTCTTTTTTAAAATTTTATTTAATTAATTTTATTTATATTTTGGCTGCATTGGGTCTTCGTTGCTGCAGGTGGGCTTTCTCTAGTTGCGGCGAGCAGGGTCTACTCTTTGTTGTGGTGCACGGGCTTCTCATTGCGGTGGCTTCTCTTGTTGGGGAGACACGAGCTCTAGGCATACAGGCTTCAGTAGTTGCAGCATGTGGGCTCAGTAGTTGCAACACACAGGCCGTAGGGCATGCAGGCTTCAGTAGTTGAGGCGCGTGGGCTCAGTAATTGTGGTGTGTGTGCTCTAGGGCATGTGCACTTCAGTAGTTGTGGCGTGCAGGCTCAATAGTTGTGGCTCATGGGCTCTAGAGTGCAGGCTCAGTAATTGTAGTTTATGAACAATGTAGTTTATAAACAATTATACCCATTAGCTGTATGACATTGGACAAATAAGTGACTTTTTTAGGCCCAGTTTCCTTACCTGTTAAATGAGGAAATGTTGTCGAACACAAGTTCATGTGCCTGACGCACAGTTAGGCCAAACAGACCTCAGAGTTTGGAGCAGAGAAAGGTTTATTGCAGGGCTTAGTTGCTCCGCGGCATGTGTGATCTTCCTGGGACAGGGATCGAACCTGCGTTCCTTTCATTGGCAGGCGGATTCTAAACCACTGCGCCACCAGGGAAGTCCCTCAAACTCTTTTTTAATGATTATTTTTTGAGTGATAGCTTATCAAGATATAATTCACATACCATAAGATCCACCCTTTTAGAGTGTATAATTTGGTGGTTTTTAGTATATTCACAGAGGAGTAGAGCCATCATCACTAATTTCAGAAGATTTTCATAACCCCTCAGAGGAACTCTGTACCCATTAGCAGTCATTCCCTTTTCTCCTTCTGCCTAGTCCCTGGAAACTATTAATATACTTTCTGTCTCTATAGATTTACGTAAACCGAACAATTCATATAGATGGAGTCATATAATATGTGGCCTTTTATGGCTGGCTTCTTTCACTTAAGATGATGTTTTCAAGGTTCACCCATGTTGTAACATGTATCAGTTTTTCATTCCTTTTTATGGCCAAATCGTATTTAATAATAATAATAATTTATCACATACTATTTATCCACTTATCAGCTGATAGACATTTGGGTTGTTCCCACATTTAGGCTATTATGAATAATGCTGCTGTGAACATTCTTGTACAGATTTTTGTGGGAACATATGTTTTTATTTTCTTGGGTGTATACCTAGGAGTAGAATCGCTGGTTCCTAAGATAAGTCTATGTTTAACTTTTTGAGAAACTGTCAAACTATTTTCCAAAATGTTTTCACCATTTTATAATCCCACCAGCAATGAATGAGAGTTCCAGTTTCTCCTCATTCAGACTTTTAAAATATGGATTTAAAAAAATCTTTTTATTCATGTGTTTACACAACACAAATTATTAAGAGCAAACCACTATGCACAGAGGTAAACATGAAGTAATGCCAGCGGTACTATAATGTTTATGGTATCTACAATGACTGTGTGAAATGAAGTTCATATCTTATGGCAAGACAAGAAAAATTTAAACATAAAAAAATTTTCTCTTTCCTTTGTCCTCCTCTCTCCCACCTACTGTGCATTGTTTACCTATATTATTCATCAACCAAACCTCCCCCGTTGGCAGAAATATCTGCTCAGCCATGAAGAGCAACATTCTCCTAGCACCAATAAGACAACTCCTTAAAAGATAACATTCCTTCTTGATCTTTTAAGGGGCATCTAAAGATGACACTTAGATCTGGGTTGTGTAAACTATCAATAATATGACATTTAATGTACAGCCCTCTGTCTCAAAAACCTTATATAACTGTGCCTTGACTTCTAATAGGTTCTTGGAGCTTTCTGAGTTGTTCTTCCCAGGTTATAATCCTCAAATTTGGCTAGAATAAAGTTTTCCCTTTCTTTCTTAGATGGACTGATTAATTTTTCTTTGACATATAGAACGATCCTCTACCCTCACAAAAGTTAGCTAAACTACTCCATGGAACCACACTGCAAAACAGACAAAAAAGTCCAAATTCCTTAACATAGCCTGCAAAGCTCTCAATGACCTCCCCTTTCTCAACCATTTCTTTCCATGAGTCACAAGCTCTTTCTGTCCTCTACTCAAAAGCAAGTGGAACCAAAGGCACACCTTAGCCAATTAGAAATAAAATTACAGTAAAGCAACTTTGGCATCTCTAACTTTGAGCCACATAATTTCTTTTCATATATCCCAAGATAACCTGGTTATAAAACGTATATTCTAAATAACAAAATGAATTGGTTTTTGTTTTGTGGAACTTTTAGCATAAGATAAAGTTGGGGAAAGGTGTGGGACATTAAAATGACGACTTTGGTTTTAGGATAATTTATTTGTAATCCTTTCTGACAGAAATTAATAACTGGGGCCAGTTATCTAAATGACCCGCTTTAATAGGGTCATTGGTATATAAAAGAATGCTTACCTTTTTGCTCTCTAAATTGGGAGAGTCTTCTCTTCTGAAAGTGGTATTAACAGACCAGGTTAAAAAGAAAGGGAATGAGGTATGACAGCACTGAATATTATTGTACTGGAAATAATGATCTGTTCTATCTGTAGACCATTCCTGATGGGTATCAGTGGCTAGTTTATATATGGCACTCATGTACCTTAAGCCCATAACTGCTTCTGTTCATAGGTGGAGGGAAGAGATACAAAAGTAAATGAAAACATAATATTTCTGAATGAGAATTTCTACAAGGAGGCATAGAGAATACCAGTAGGTGATCTGTGACAGAATCACTAAGCCTGAAGCCTGCCTGCTTCACATGAGGAACAAAGATCAGGGAAACTGTCTTGGAAAATCTTCTGAGAAACTGGTAGAGCTAGCTCCCACTAATTTTCTGCTTCTTTTTTTCTGGGTGTTTCTGTCTCTGAATGAATTATCATACTGAAAAGATACACTAAACATTAGTTTGCTTTTAAACTTGTGCTTTTATTTCATACTTAGGAGCACTTTTTCTTTCATATTCTATATAATGTAGAGAACCATGTAAGTGAGAACTTAGAAAAGCTGGGGATTATGACATTCAAAAATCTTCCCTTATTGTATATAAATTATACGTCAATAAATTAAAATAACTTTTTTTCCCTTTGTATTGTGTCTCTACTTGAATAGCAGTGGGTATAAATACCAGATTCTCTGGGTTGATTATCCCAGGTCTTTCAAAATTCTACCTTTGTGACCTTGGGAAAGTTGATAAATATTTCTGTTCCTTAGTTTATTTATCTATAAAATGGGTACCATATTAGCATCTTCCTAATAGGGTTATTGGGAGATTTAGCATAATTCATTCAAAGATTGTTTAATATGTTATTGTTATCAACTCCAGGGTGAGGAATAAGTCTTTCTTTCTAATTTTATCTTACTATGTGTCTCACCCTACTCCTCTGACCCCATGAAACCTGATTCAGTCACAGGGTCACTTTCTTGTGCTTCCATACTTTCACAGGTTCACACTTCGTCTTTTCTTCTTGTCGCATACAGTCTCATACCGTGTTTTCTCCTCCCACTAGATCTTATACCTCTAGGCTTCTCAAGTGTTTTCATTGCTCTCTAAAAACCCCTCTCCTGTAACAATAATCATGGTCTACTTTTTTTTTTGCCTTTGAGTCTAGCATTATTTCTTTATTGTCTGAAGAAGAAGGAGGAAAAGAAAGAAAGGGAGGAGAACTAGGAAGAGGGTGGAGGAGTTGACAGAAAAAGATGAAAGGAGAGAAGTACTTGACTCAAAGTATACACTTAACAAATATTTTTGAATGAATAATAAGAATTCTTATATGCATATAAACTTTTTGCACTTAGTTTCCTCATATTTAAAATGGATAATATTCTCTAACGTATTGGTTTTGTGAAGATTAAATGAATTAATATCCAAAAATTAACATACAATCACAGTCTACTTTTGTTTGCTCTATTGAATTATGAGCTTTTGGGTGAGACGTTCTAATTTTTTCAGATGTGATTCATGTTTGAATGCCCTGGAATGCTGGCACAAAGCAGATATTTTTAAAAAAATTGAGTTAAATATTGGCTTGGCTACTGAGGTTGCAGAAATTGGGGGTGGCAGTTCTTATTGTTTTCGGTTCACCTTATTTGATGCAGTTTTGCCTTGTGATCCTGTACTAAGAACCTGGTGATGATCCGCATGCTACAACACTTGAAAGAGCCTCTCCAACAGCAAGACTTAACCATGCTGCTTATTTTGGAATCCAGGATAATGGAATAATAGCACTATCATTGTTTTACAATCCTTGTTTTAAAATTTGGGTCAAAATTGGTATTTCTTATATTTATAAGAACCAAATGATTTTATACACTTGGCATTTTAAAATAATGGCACTAGTTTTTATAAAAGCTTTTAAAGAGTAGTAAGGAAAGAGAAAAATATGAGAACATTTTATTCTAAGAGTTATTTTTATTATCATATTTTTTGAAAATCTGTCTAATTTTTAAAATTTATTTTATGTATGGTGAAAATAAGGAGAGGGCAAAAAGTCTCTGAAGATAAAGAAGTCCTGAGTTGTCCCCCAGCCTTTTCCACTCAAGGGATCCAGTTCAGGAAATTGTAATACAACTAAGTCCAAGTGAATGGATTTAAAAATAGTAGTGTGTAAGAATTGTGTAACACAGAGGGACAAAGCAGTCTAACTTTGCTTCTAATACATAGTCTCAGGCAAATAGACTCAGGAAAGCGATCTTGGCTATGAACTGTTGAGGCCAAAAAAGGAAGTGTGAGAATGGTAGGTGAAACAAAGCAGAACTAAAGCAAACTTGGGTGCATTAGTACCTGGAGTATCGAATACTTTTTTAAAGAGAAGCAAACTTACACTCTGCTAGCCTAAATGTGTGCATGAGGAAAAAACCCTGTCTGGGCTAACCTGCCCCTAAGGGTACTTAGCTGGAAGAGAAGGTGGTAACTTTGTGTAAAGAAAATGGATCATGGTCTTCCTGCCACAGTCTCGCGAGGATGCATTACTTGACTGGTAGACAAAGGTAAACTCATCTCTGTGGGAGCTTTTGTGTATTGTACTAAATACATAACTGTATGTGTGGCCCTGGAGATGCTAGACCTAAAAGGGTTGAGAAAAGGGCAACTTGCAAAATAATCAAAAGGATGAAGGGTTTTATGTGTAAAGGTATACCTGAGATTAAGATATTTTTATAGAGAAATGGAAAGGTAAAGGGTGGACATGATCATAGTCATTGATATTGTAAGACGTGTGAAGAGCATGGGTAGACTTATTCACCAAAGTCAAGAATACTAGAACTAAGGGGAACTTTTTAAAGTACGAAAAAAATCATTCTAGAAAAATGAAAGAGAACATTTCTGTATCAAATTAATACTAGATGCAGTGGGACTCAATACATGTGGCAGGTGAACAAGATAAAAATGTAGATATTTTCAGGATGGATTTAAGTAGATTAATAATGGTAATGGTCATTAGATGGTCTTTGTATATTAGTCATATTAGGTGGGGTACTGCTTCAGCAATAAATAATTCCCCAAATCTCAGTAGTTTTAAATACCACAGGTTTATTTTTCTCTCATGAATCATATTTATAATGTGTCAGGGAGTGGAGGTGGGGATGATTCTTTGTGTAGGTGCATATGACTATACTTCATTTATTTTCATTGCTGTATAGTATTCTGTGGTATGAATGTTCCACAATTTATTCAGCCTATTGTCAAAAAACATGTGATTGTTTCTAGTTCTGTTGCTAAGAATATAGTTTTACATAACCCTTGGTGCACACATGCACACATTTCTGTTAGTTATGTGCTTAAAAAAAGGACCAGCTGTGGGCTTCCCTGGTGGCGCCGTGGTTGCGAGTCAGCCTGCCGATGTAGGGGACGTGGGTTCGTGCCCCGGTCCGGGAGGATCCCACGTGCCGCAGAGCAGCTGGGCCCGTGAGCCATGGCCGCTGAGCCTGCACATCTGGAGCCTGTGCTCTGCAACGGGAGAGGCCACAGCAGTGAGAGGCCCGAGTACCACACCCCTCGACAAAAAAAAAAAAAGGCCCCGCTGCATAATTTGTAGGGACCAGGGCAAAATGAAAATGTGGGGTCCATTGATCAACATTTATTAAGAGTTTTAAGATAGCCACAACAGAGCATTATATTAAACATGGAGTCATTTTAGGTTCAAGGCCCTATGTAACTGCACAGGTTACATGCCCATGAAACTACTGGGATTTGGGGTATTATTTACTGCTGCAAGATTACTCATGGGGATGTTAGGAGTAGAATTGCTGGTACATAAGTTATGCATAAATTCAACAGTTGGGTAATATGACAAAGTGTACCAATTTACAGTATAGTCAGCAACGTATGAAAATTACTTTTCCTCCACATCCTTGACAGCATTGCCAGGCTTTAAAATTTTAGACACCCTTGTGTGGGTGTGATTACATCTCACTATATTTTATTTTGCATGTCTCTAATGATAAATGAAGCTTAGCATCTTTTCATATGTTTATTGTTCATTAGAATATCTTTGGTGAAGTCCGTATTTAAGACTCTTGCTCATTTTTTTTCTTTTTGCGGTACGCGGTCCTCTCACTGTTGTGGCCTCTCCCGTTGCGGAGCACAGGCTCCGGACGCGCAGGCTCAGTGGCCATGGCTCACGGGCCCAGCCGCTCTGCGGCACATGGGATCTTCCCGGACCGGGGCACGAACCCGTGTCCCCTGCATTGGCAGGCGGACTCTCAATCACTGCGCCACCAGGGAAGCCCTCTTGCTTATTTTTTATTGCTATGACAATGTCAATGAGGAAAATTACAGAATAAACAATAGATTATATATATATATATAAAATGTATATAAATATATAGAAATAGTTTGTCTCCTATCAGCTTTAATCTGTTAATTTAAAAAGTGATTTACTTCCTAGTGATAAAGAGGCCTAAGTTAGAAGCAATGAATATTATTACATTTATATGTTGCACTTTTAGTTTTTTTACATCTTTATTGGAGTATAATTGCTTTACAATGTTGTGTTAGTTTCCGCTGTATAACAAAGTGAAGCAGCTATACGTATACATATATCCCCATATCCCCTCCCTGTTGCATCTCCCTTCTACCTACCCTCCCCATCCCACCCCTCTAGGTGGTTGCAAAGCACCGAGCTGATCTCCCTGTGCTATGTGGCTGCTTCCCACTAGCTATCTAGTTTACATTTGGTAGTGTATATATGTCAATGCCACTCTCTCACTTCATCCCAACTTACCCTTCCCCCTCCCCATGTCCTCAAGTCCATCTCTAAGTCTGCATCTTTATTCCTGTCCTGCCCCTAGGTTCTTCAGAACCATTTTTTTTTCTTAGATTCCATATATATGTTAGCATATGGTATTTGTTTTTCTCTTTCTGACTTACTTCACTCTTTATGACATACTCTAGGTCCATCCACCTCACTACAAATAACTCAATTTCTTTTCTTCTTATGTCTGAGTAATATTCCATTGTATATATGTGCCACATCTTCTTTATCCATTCAACTGTCGATGGACACTTAGGTTGCTTTCATGTCGTGGCTATTGTAAATAGAGTGCAGTGAACATTGTGGTACATGACTCTTTTTGAATTATTGTTTTCTCAGGGTATGTGCCCAGTAGTGGGATTGCTGGGTCATATGGTAGTTCTATTTTTAGTTTTTTCAGGAACCTCTATACTGTTCTCCATGGTGGCTGTATCAATTTATATTCCCACCAACAGTGCAAGAGGGTTACCTTTTCTCCACACCCTCTCCAGCATTTATTGTTTGTAGATTTTTTGATGATGGCCATTCTGACTGGTGTGAGGTGATACCTCATTGTGGTTTTGATTTGCATTTCTCTAATGATTAGTGATGTTGAGCATCCTTTCATGTGTTTGTTGGCCATCTGTATATCTTCTTTGGAGAAATGTCTATGTAGGTTTTCTGCCCGTTTTTGATTGGGTTGTTTGTGTTTTTGCTATTGAGCTGCATGAGCAGCTTGTATATTTTGGGGATTAATCCTTTGTCAGTTGCTTGGTTTGCAAATATTTTCTCCCATTCTGAGGGTTGTATTTTCGTCTTGTTTATGTTTTCCTTTTCTGTGCAAAAGCTTTTAAGTTTCATTAGGTACCATTTGTTTATTTTGTTTCTATTTTCATTACTCTAGGAGGTGGGTCAAAAAAATCTTGCTATGATTTATGTCATAGAGTGTTCGGCCTATTTTTTCCTCTAAGAGTTTTATAGTGTCTGGCCTTACATTTAGGTCTTTAATCCATTTTGAGTTTATTTTTGTGTATGGTGTTAGGGAGTGTTCTAATTTCATTCTTTCTCATGTAGCTGTCCAGTTTTCCCAGCACCACTTGTTGAAGAGGCTGTCTTTTCTCCATTGTATATTCTTGCAACCTTTATCAAAGATAAGGTGACCATATGTGCATGTGTTTATCTCTGGATTTTCTATCCTGTTTTATTGATCTATACTTCTGTTTTTGTGCCAGTACCATACTGTCTTGATTACTGTAGCTTTGTAGTATAGTGTGAAGTCAGGGAGCCTGATTTCTCCATCTCCGTTTTTCTTTCTCAAGATTGCTTTGGCTGTTCGGGGTCTTTTGTGTTTCCATACAAATTGTGAAATTTTTTGTTCTAGTTATGTGAAAAATGCCATTGGTAATTTGATAGGGATTACACTGAATCTGTAGATTGCTTTGGTACTGTAGTCATTTTCACATTGTTGATTCTTCCAATCCAAGAACATGGTATATCTCTCCATCTGTTTGTATCATCTTTAATTTCCTTCATCAGTGTCTTATAGTCTTCTGCATACATGTCTTTTTTCTCCTTAGGAAGGTTTATTCCTATGTATTTTATTCTTTTTGTTGCAATGGTAAATGAGTGTGTTTCCTTAATTTCTTTTACAGATTTCTCATCATTACTGTATAGGAATGCAAGAGACTTCTGTGCATTAATTTTGTATCCTGCTGTTTTACCAAATCATTGATTAGCTCTGGTAGTTTTCTGGTAGCATCTTTAGGATTCTCTATGTTTAGTAAAATGTCATCTGTAAACAGTGACAATTTTACTTCTTCTCTTCTGATTTGGTTTCCTTTTATTTCTTTTCCTTCTCTGATTGCTGTGGCTAAAACTTCCAAAGCTATGTTGAATAATAGTGGTGAGAGTGGGCAACCTTGTCTTGTTCCTGATCTTAGAGGAAATGGTTTCAGTATTTCACCACTGAGAACGATGTTGGCCGTGGGTTTGTCCTATATTGCCATTATTATGTTGAGGTAAGTTCCTTCTGTGCCTACTTTCTGGAGGGTTTTTTCATTAAATGGGTGTTGAATTTTGTCAAAAGCTGTTTTGGTATCTATAGAGATTTTCATATGGTTTCTATCCTTCAGTTTGTTAATATGATGTATCACATTGATTTGCGTATACTGAAGAGTCTTTGCATTCCTGGGATAAACCCCACTTGATCATGGTTTATGATCCTTTTAATGTGCTGTTGGATTCTCTTTGCTAGTATTTTGTTGAGGAGTTTTGCATCTATGTTTATCAGTGATATTGGTCTATAGTTTTCTTTCTTTGTGACATCTTTGTCTGGTTTTGGTATCAGGGTGATGGTGGCCTCGTAGAATGAGTTTGGGTGTGTTCCTCCCTCTGCTATATTTTGGAAGAGTTTGAGAGGATAGGTGTTAGCTCTTCTCTAAATGTTTGATAGAATTCGCCTGTGAAGCCATCTAGTCGTGGGCTTTTGTTTGTTGGAAGATTTTTAAACAGTTTCAATTTCAGTGCTTGTAATTCATCTATTTATATTTTCTATTTCTTCCTGGTTCAGTCTCAGAAGGTTGTGCTTTTCTAATTATTTGTCCATTTCTTCCAGGTTGTCCATTTTATTGGCATATAGTTGCTTGTAGTAATTTCTCATGATCCTTTGTATTTCTGCAGTGTCAGTTGTTACTTCTCCTTTTTCATTTCTAATTCTGTTGATTTGAGTTTTTGCCCTTTTTTTTCTTGATGAGTCTGGCTAATGGTTTATCAATTTCGTTTATCTTCTCACAGGGCCAGCTTTTAATTTTATTGATCTTTGCTGTTGTTTCCTTCATTTCTTTTATTTCTGGTATGATGTTTATGATCTCTTTCCTTCTGCTAACTTTGTTTTTTTTTTTTTTGTTCTTCTTTCTCTAATATCTTTAGGTGTAAGTTTAGGTTGTTTATTTGGGATGTTTCTCATTTCTTGAGGTAGTACTGTATTGCTGTAAACTTTCCTCTTAAAAGTGCTTTTGCTGCGTCCCATCGGTTTTGGGTCATCCTGTTTTCATTGTCATTTGTTTCTAGGTATTTTTTGATTTCCTGTTTGATTTCTTCAGTGATATCTTGGTTATTTAGTAGTGTGTTGTTCAGCCTCCATGTGTTTGTATTTTTTACAGTTTTTCTTTTCCTGTAATTGATATCTAGTCTTATAGCGTTGTGGTCGGAAAAGATACTTGATAGGATTTCAGTTTTCTTAAATTTACCAAGGCTTGATTTGTGACCCAGGATATGATCTATCCTGGAGAATATTTTATGAACACTTGAGAAGAAAGTGTATGCTGTTGTCTTTGGATGGAATGTCCTATAAATATCAATCAAGTCCATCTTGTTTAATGTGTCAATTAAAACTTGTGTTTTCTTATTTATTTTCATTTTGGTTGATGATCTGTTCATTGGGGAAAGTGGGGTGTTAAAGTTCCCTAGTATTATTGTGTTACTGTTGATTTCCCCTTTTATGGCTGTTAGGATTTGCCTTATGTATTGAGGTGCTCCTATGTTGTGTGCATAAATATTTACAATTGTCATATCTTCTTCTTGGATTAATCCCTTGATCATTATGTAGTGGCCTTCTTTGTCTCTTGTAATAGTCTTTATTTTAAAATCTCTTTTGCCTGCTATGAGAATGGCTACTCCAGCTTTCTTTTGATTTCCATTTGCATGAAATATCTTTTTCCATCCCCTCACTTTCCGTCTGTATGTTTCCCCAGGTCTGAAGTGGGTCTCTTGTAGACAGCATATATACGTTTCTTGTTTTTGTATCCTTTCAGACAGTCTGTGTTTTTTGTTGGAGCATTTAATCCATTTACATTTAAGGTAATTATCAATATGTATGTTCCTCTTACCATTTTCTTAATTATTTTGGGTTTGTTTTTGTAGTTCTTTTCCTTCTCTTGTGTTTCCTGCCTAGAGAAGTTTCCTTAGCGTTTGTTGTAAGGCTGGTTTGATGGTGCTGAATTCTTTTAGCTTTTGCTTCTTCGTAAAGGTTTTAATTTCTCCATCAAATCTGAATGAGATCCTTGCTTGGTAGAGTAATCTTGGTTGTATGTTTTTCCATTTCATCACTTTAAATATGTCCTGCCAGTCCCTTCTGGATTGCAGAGTTTCTGCTGAAAGATCAGCTGGTAAGCTTATGGGGATTCCCTTCTGTGTTATTTGTTGCTTTTCCCTTGCTGCTTTTAATATTTTTTCTTTGTATTTAATTTTTGATAGTTTGATTAATATGTGTCTTGGCATGTTTCTCCTTGGATTTATCCTGTATGGGAGTCTCTGCCCTGCGTGGACTTGATTGACTATTTGCTTTCCCATATTAGGGACGTTTTCAACTATAATCTCCTCAAATATTTTCTCAGATCCTTTTTTTTTCTCTTCTTCTTCTGGGACCCCTATAATTCGAATGTTGGTGCATTTAATGTTGTCCCAGAGGTCTCTGAGACTGTCCTGCATTCTTTTCATTCTTTTTTCTTTATTGTGCTTTGCAGTAGTTATTTCCACTATTTTATCTTCCAGGTCACTTATCCATTCTTCTGCTTCAGTTATTCTGCTGTTGATTCCTTGTAGAGAATTTTTAATTTCATTTATTGTGTTGTTAGTCATTGTTTATTTGCTCTTTAGTTCTTCTGGGTCTTTGTTAAATATTTCTTTTATTTTCTCCTTTCTGTTTCCAAGATTTTGGATCATTGTCAGGTAGACTGCCTATTTCCTCTTCATTTGTTTCATTGGTGGATTTTTACTTTACTCCTTCATTTGCTGCATATTTCTCTGTCTTCTCATTTTGCTTCATGTACTGTGTTTGGGGTCTCCATTTCTCAGGCTGCAAGTTCATAGTTCCCATTGTTTTTGGTGTCTGCCCTCAGTGAGTAAGGTTGGTTCAGTGGGTTGTGTAGGCTTCCTGGCGGAGGGGATTGGTGCCTGTGTTCTGGTGGATGAGGCTGATCTTGTCTTTCTGGTGGGCAGGACCGTGTCCTGTGGTGTCTTTTGGGGTGTCTCTGAAGTTATTGTGATTTTAGGCAGCCTCTCTGCTAATGGGTGGAGTTGTGTTCCTGTCTTGCTAGTTGTTTGGGATGGGGCGTCAGTCACTGGAGCTTGCTTGCCGTTGGGTGGAGCTGGGTCTTAGCATTGAGATGGAGATCTCTGGGAGAGCTCTTGCTGATAGATATTACTTGGGGCCGGGAGGTCTCTGGTGGTCCAGTGTCCCAAACTCGGCTCTCCCACCTCAGATGCTCAGGCCTGACACCTGGCTGGAGTACCAGGAGCCTGTCAGCCACAGATCTCAGAAGAAAAGGGATAAAAAAAAAAATGAAAGAAAAAAAGTAAAGTTATTAAAATAAAAAAATATTAAAATAAAGAAACAATTAATAAAAAAAGAGCAACCAAACCAATGATCACAGCCACCAATGATAAGAAGCACTAAGAACTATACTAAGGTAAACATAAAAATCAGAAACTAGTCAGTCGCATACAGCAAACCCCAAGTCTACAGTTGCTCCCAAAGTCCACCGCCTCAATTTTGGGATGATTCATTGTCTATTCAGGTATTCCACAGATGCAGGGTACATCAAGTTGATTGTGGGGATTTAATTCGCTGCTCCTGAGGCTGCATGGAGAAATTTCTCTTTCTCTTCTTTGTTTGCACAACTCCTGGGGTTCAGCTTTGGATTTGGCCCTGCCTCTGCATGTAGTTCACCATCTGGCGTCTGTTCTTCGCCCAGACAGGACGGGGTTTAAGCAGCGGCTGATTGAGGGGCTCTGGCTCACTCAGGCCTTGGAGAGGGAGGGGTACGGAATGCGGGGCAGGCCTGCGGCACCAGTGGCCAGCATGACATTGCAACAGCCTGCGGTGTGCCGTGTGTTCTCCCAGGAAGTTGTCCCTGGATCACAGAACCCTGGCAGTGGCGGGTTGCAGAGGCCCCCAGGAATGGAGGTGTGGATAGTGACCTGTGATACACACAGGCTTCTTGGTGGGTGCAGTAGCAGCCTTAGCATTTCATGCCCATCTCTGGTGTCCACGCTGATAGCTGCGGCTTGCGCCCATCTCTGAAGCTTGTTTAGGTGGTGTTCTGAATCTCCTCTTCTCGCGCACCCTGAAACAATGGTCTCTTGACTCAGGCAGTTCAAGACTTTTTCCCAGACTCCCTCCCGGTTGTGGCGCATTAGCCCCCTTCACGCTGTACACAGCCAACCCCAGTCCTGTCCCTGGATCTGAACACCGAAGCCTGAGCCTCAGCTCCCAGCACCCACCCACCCAGGTGGGTAAGCAGACAAGCCTCTCAGCTGGTGAGTGCTGGTTAGCACTGATCCACTGTGTGGGAATCTCTCCACTTTGCCCTCTGCACCCCTGTTGCTGTGCTCTCCTCTGTGGCTCTGAAGCTTCCCCCCCCACCCCCTGTTTCCACCAGTGAAGGGGCTTCCTAGTGTGTGTGGAAACTTTCCCTCCTTCATAGCTCCTTCCCAGAGGTGCAGGTCCCATCCCTATTCTTTTGTCTCTGTTTTTCCTTTTTTCTTTTGCCTACCCAGGTACATGGGGAGTTTCTTGCCTTTTGGGAAGTCTGAGGTCTTCTGCCAGCGTTCAGTAGCTGTTTTGTAGGAGTTGTTCCACATGTAGATGTATTTGATGTGTTTGTGGGGAGGAAGGTGATCTCCTCGTCTTACTCCTCAGTCATCTTGAAGGTCCTCCCCTCTACTTTTAGCTTTTATTTTGGGCCTCTTTCTTGTTCCCAAGTATAGGACAAAACAGATATAAAGTCCTCATGGCAGGAGTGTGATTATCTTGATTGGGGCATCAAGAAGGCCACTGTGGTTGGAGAATGGAGGAGAGTGTGAGAGGAAATAAGATCAGAATGGTAGTTGAGTCAGATAGTGTAGGGTCTTATAGACCATTGAAAGAGCACTGGTTTTTTTTGTGGTTTTTTTTTTGCGGTATGTGGGCCTCTCACTGCTGTGGCCTCTCCCGTTGCGGAGCACAGGCTCTGGACGCGCAGGCTCAGCGGCCATGGCTCACGGGCCCAGCCGCTCTGCAGCATGTGGGATCTTCCCAGACGGGGGCACGAACCTGTGTCCCCTGCATCAGCAGGTGGACTCTCAACCACTGTGCCACCAGGGAAGCCCAGAGCACTGTTTTTTACCTGGACAAAAGCTGGAAACTTCTGGAAGATTTTGAAGGGAAGTCAGATGATCAGACTTGAATGAGTTATACTCATTTGTACATAGCTTCTTTAACTCAGTAAAGTTTTTTTAAGATTAATATATGTTGGTGCATGTATCAGTTTTTATTTCTTTTTGTTTTAAAATAGGATTTCATTGTGTGAATACACCACAAATTGCTTATCAATTCTCCTGTTGATGGAAATTTGGATCATTTCCAGTTTCTTTGCTGTTACAAATCCACTGTGAACTTTATTGTTAATTATTATTATTTGTGGACATATGCTTTAATTATCTTGAGTATACCTCAAAGAAGAAAATTGCTTAGTTATAGGCAGGGTGTCCAGACATCCTGGTATGCTTGAGACCATCATCCTCATTTTAGCATGGAAAGCCCCACATCCCTGGAAGCCCTTAAGGCTTTCTAGTTATAGGATAGGTGTATATTTAACTTTATAAGAGGTTTCCAAACGGTTTTACAAGGTGGTTGTGCTATTTTACACTCCCACTAGAAGTATACAGTGTGCCAGACATTGTGTGTGGTTATGAAAATTCAGTGGTGAATAAGATGGACAAGGTCCCTGCCCTCATGGAACGTATGTTCTGGGTGGTAAACATTGAAGAAATGATTACAAGTGCGTTGTGTGAAAATCTGCTATTAAGCTAATATATTTACCTGAGCTATTCTTTTTGTGTTAAAAATATATTTGCAGAATGGACTTAATCCTTAGGAAGCACATCTTCTCCCTGATAGGATATCTAAGAGGGGCACCACGATTAAAGCAGAAAGTTTTAGTACAGTATCAGATGTATGAGACTGAATTACAGCCAAGAAGTTCTCAGTTTTAGGCTTGGCTCATTTGAAGGGACTTCAGTATAACTCTTCAGGGTACGGCTAGTTTGGGGGAAATAGAGCATTTATGGCCACTTATTTCTTGTGCCTGAAAGATCCTTCTCTCTAGACTGCTTGACAATTTAGAACTTAGAGTTTAGAGTCATCACTGTTGTTTATCCCACTGAAGAGGTTTCAGAAACAGTAAACTGTCTGGGAATCTCCACACATCTTCATTATTGTTAGCTTGTAATTTCAATTTGCTTTTTCGTACAGTGCCTGCAAGTTTTCTATTTATCCAGATGGTTCTTAGCAAATAAATCTCTTTTATATTGTATCAGGAACATCGCTATTCACCTATAGTAAATTGTTTATATCCTAAATTTAAAATAATTCCTCTGACTATACTTATTTTACGAGTTTCGATCTAAGACCAATTATATGCAGACATTTTTTTCCCCAGGCATTTTGACCTAGAAAGATTTTTGAAACAATCTGAAAGTTAAAAAGCATTACCTACCAAAAGGACTCAACCAAATGAATTCCTGATTTTCACTCTGAATTTTGAAATTGCTTGAGGTTTATAAAATTCTCAAGTCAACAGAAAGAGTGGAAGATGTTTTATGTCTTAGGTAGAAATATTTTCCCAAGTGATGAGGAGATCCATAAACTCATTAAAGCCTTGTTCCTGTCCTTTAGGGCTAAACTTTTATGTTTCCATAATACTTTTCTTCAATTACAGTTTTTATCCCATAATGATCTGAGCACCTTTCTGTTGCTTCAGTTAGATGGTAATTTCTTAGTAAGCAAGAACCAGGCCTTGAGAAAGTACCTATTACAGTGCCTAGTACATAATAGAGTCTTAATGTATAATGGTTTCTTGCTTTGCAACTATAATAGTTTTCTATTCCTGCTGTAATAAATTACTACAAACTTAGGGGCTTAACACAACAAAATTAATTTTCTTATAATTCTGGGTGTCAGAAGTCTGAAATTAGTTTCACTGGGCTATAGTCAAGGTGTCAGCAGATGGTAATCTTTGTAGAGGCTCTGAAGTGAGTATCCATTTCCTTGCCCTTTCTAGCTTCTAATGATTACCTCTGTTCCTTGGTGGCCCCTTCCTTCATCTGTAAACTGCCTCACTCCAGTCTCTGCTTCCATCATCCTAGTGCCTTCTCTGACTCTGACTCCTCCTGTGGTCCTCTTTTGAGGACTATTGTGATTATGCTGGGCCCACTGGATAATCCAGAATAATCTCCTGTCTCAAGATCTTTAATCACATTTGAAAAGTTCTTTTTGTCATATAAGGCAACATTCATAGGTTCTGGGTATTTGGTCATGAACATATTTGGGAGACCATTATACAGTTTACCTCAGCCACTAGCAGAGAGCTTTGTATTTTGTAATTACTTAATACGTGTTTGCTGAATTGTTATTATAACTTTTAATATGCTTTTGCCTGGGAATAGAGGTTTTTTGGTTTTGTTTTTTGTAAGGAAGTCCCAGAACCAATGTCTTTTCCTGTACTCTTTTTAAAAAAAATTTATTTATTTATTTTGGCTGCATTGTGTCTTTGTTGCTGTGCACGGGCTTTCTCTAGTTGCGCCAAGTGGGGGCTACTTTTCCTTGCGATGCGCAGGCTTCTCATTGTGGTGGCTTCTCTTGTTGCAGAGCACGGGCTCTAGGCTTGCGGGCTTCAGTAGTTGCGGCATGCAGGCTCAGTAGTTGTGGCTCGCGGGCTCTAGAGCGCAGGCTCAGTAGTTGTGGCACACGGGCTTAGCTGCTCCACGGCATGTGGGATCCTCCTGGACCAGGCCTCAAACCCATGTCCCCTGCATTGGCAGGCGGATTCTTAACCACTGTGCCACCTGGGAAGTCCCTTTTTCTGTACTCTTTAAAGAGCTCTGGTGTATTGAGCAGTGTCTTATCTTCTCCAAAGAGGTTTTACTTCTCTTTCGTTCACTTAAATTCAGTTCAATAAATGTGGTCCTTTCCCCACTTAGTTTTGTTATTTCTTTTTTTCTCAATCATTCTTTCAAAACCCTTCACTATTCCTGGTATGTAAGATAAAAATGAAGATTTTTGAGTCTTTGTGAGCAACTTTTCTGTTTTGAAATGGTCTATCTTTTTTTTGCCAATTGAAGCCCCAGCTTAAATATTACCTCCTTCATGAGACTCAATTTACCTCAGAGAAAGAAGGGAACTAACTAATGAGTATACTTTATACATGTTAAAATTTCTTCACATTTCATAAAATTTCTTCACATTTTATGATGATGATGGTCACAGAGGTCATATCACATGCTTTGCAGTCAGTTGCAGAGCAATAATTTAAAACCAGGTATTTGTGGAAGGCTGGGCCGCCTAGTGGTCAAGAGAATGTACTTGAAAACAAATTCAGCTTCAACCACTATCTATCTGCTCTGGTATCTTTATCAACTGAATAGATATAATCATAGGAACTTCATAGTATGTGTCTGTATGTGAAAATTAAGTGAGGGAGTGAGTGAGTGTATGGAAATTCTCTGTACTTTCTTCTCATTTTTCTGTAAACCTAAAACTTTTAAAAATAAAGTCTATTAATTTAAAAAGTCAGATAATGACTGTAGAGTACTTAGCATAGTCTTGACATATATTAACTCTTTGGCTATGGTTTTTATTACTCTGTGACCTCTCTTTTTCTGTTACAGCATGGTTTTCAGTCCAGATTAATGCTTCTCCTCTGAACTCCTGTAACATTTAATAGTCTGTATGATATAATTTATTATTTTACAGGTTCATAGACTGTTACAGTTGTAAGGAATCTTAAAGGTCAACCGTGATAATTTTCTTAATTTCATATGAGGAAACTGAGGCACAGAGATGTCAAATAAGTTGTCCAAGGTCATACAATATTAAATATTTTTCTATTGTTTATTAATAAACTATAAGTTTGTTTAATGATTTATTAACATCATTCTTGTTCTTTGAAATTTTCAAGTGAAACATCAGTAACTGTTAATCCTGAAGCAATAATTTAATGACATTAAATTATTATTAGATATAAATTATATAAGTTTCAATCCTTTATTCCAAAAGTTTTTTCACTTTTATAAGGGCATAGGTAGTTTTCAGTTTAAGTCCTTGAATAGATCCCCAATTTTTGACCAGTGATCATGAAATACATTTGTATTCCTTTACATATTTCTTTTAAAATTTAATTTGATCTTTTTTTCTTCAAAAAACTTTGATTCCTTAGCATAAGTTTTTTAACCTCTAATGTGGGCAATCACTTGAACTATTATAATAAAATTTAAACAAGGAGAAATGCAGTCATGATTTAGGTTTTTTCCTTTCTTTATGTTATTTATTATATATTTTCCAAGCCATGTGAAACCCAAGTGACTTTGCTTAAAAAATAGTCTTGAATATGAACCAAAAGAAAAAGAAGCAAACATTATGGATTTGAAAAAATCAGGCCAGATTTTTTGCTTGAAGAGTCAAGTTTTGAGACATCAAGACTTGATCAAACCAATAGTATTTGACATGAACTTATCAGTTGGAACTTAACAGCTGACTAATTCTACCAAGTTTTTTTATTAATGGAAATGTCTTCAGTGAACACATATTTCACTAGTATGTCTTTTTGCCTCCTTATCTAATCTCCCACAAGGTACAAACCCCTGCTTTCTAAGATCTCTTTCTGTGTCTTGATCCCTAACTAGGTCTGTCATACCCCACTGCAGGCTCATACCATTCACCTTGCCCACACTACTGGTCTTACTGTCATAAGTAAGTATGAAGTATACTTAGAAGTATCTTTTTTTTTTAAAATTGAAAAAACTGCCATCTATTTGACATATCTGATCTTTATTGATCATATTGATCAATTTATTCATATTGATATTTCTAACTAGTCTTTTTCATCATTATATAACAATCTCCCATATCTGATTAGTTATCAAGCCCTATCAGTTATATATCTTTCATGTTTGTCCTCTGGTCCCCATCCTCATTGTTCCCTCATTAGTTGAAGTATTCATCTGTTTTCTTTGGAATAATTTAAAAATAGCCTATGGGTTTTTTTCCAACTACTAGTTTCTTCTTCCTAACAGTGTATCTTTCAGACCCTCACAGAGTGATCTGTTTAAAACACAGATTTTGTTAATGTCCTTCCTGTGCTTATATCATTTATAATAATGATAGGTATCATTTATTGAGGGTATATGTGTGTGTGTGTGTGTGTGTGTGTGTGGGTGTGTGTGGGTGTGTGTGGGTGAGTGAGTGAGGCACTGTGCTAGATGCATTATAAACATTGTCTTTAATTCTCATACAAAATCTGTGAGGTAGGTACTGTTATCTCTGTTAACAGATGAAGAAATTTAAGGCTCATGGTAGTTAAATAATCTTCCCAAGTTTGTACATCTGATTGGTGGATACGAAATAGATCCCAGGTATATATGGTTCTAAATCTTTCTTCTGTCTATGCAGTTTGTTACTTATAGGATACAAATATTTATTCCTTGGCCTAGCATATGAGGACTTTCATGATTGAACTCCTATCTACCTTGTCAGCCTCTTCTGCTAATTATGCTAATTTCTTTATTGTGCCATATACTGCAATGTTAAGCTTGCCATTCTTACAACTTTTTGAGTACCTACTTAGAGATAGGGCCAGGGATTATTTAGGGTACTATATATAACAAGATCAGTAAGCTTACAGTCTAGTAGAGGAAAGAGATATGAACCAGTAAATACAACATAGTATAGTGCATACAATTTTAAGTGCAGAGGAGAAAGTGAGGGTGAGTCGGGGAGACTTCACGAAAGAATGAGATTTGATCTGAGTCACGAGGAATAATGAGTCACAGTTTTCAAGATTCTCCTCAAAGGTTAAGGTGGGGAAGGGTGAGGAAAATGGAAATAAGATTGTTATGAGGGAGGATAGGGTGTCATTAGGCTGGGAGAAGAAGGCTGGCATAGGTAACCAGACTCTGCAGCTCAGAATGGGCATCAGCAGTGTGGAAGCTCTGGTAGCGTGTCTGGCTGACCCCTGCTGTTCTGGTGGTGTGTGTGTTCTGTTGAGAAAAACACTTGCATGGCAGTTCTAGCATACTTTATTTTTCTTCAAAACACTATTTTTTCCCTCAAACCATTTATGACTTCTTTGGTTTCATATTATGTATTTTTTGTTTATTATTTGTATTTCCCACTAGAATGGTGACTGTATTTTGCTGTTTTGTTCATTGTTGTGCACCTCGTACCTAGAACACTGCCTGACATATAATAGATACACAAAAAATTATTAAATAAATAATTGTTGAATGGATGATTTCAAGTGATGTGAATGGGTGTTTTAAAGATCACTTAGACTCTATATATTGTCTATTTGATAGAGATACACCTTAGAGTATATTTTGTACATTGAAATTATTTAACTCTGTGGAACAGGTTGAAAGCATGGGCTCTGGAATTAAGTCTTTTGGATTCTGATTCTGGCCTTACCACTTGCCATGTATGTCTCCTTCTGCAAGTTATTTAACCTCCTATGTCTTGCTGTAAAATAGAGGATAATTATAGTACTTATTTCATGGTGTTGCTGTGAGGACTACATGACTTAGTACACGTAAAGTGCTTAGCGCAGTGTCTGGTACATAACTGGTGTGCAGTAACTGTGAGCTATTATTATTTTATTAAATATTTCCATGAGCACTAGGAAACGAGTAAAGGGTCTTGGAATATGTACATTGGTAATATTCCATGAAGGAAATTATATGGGAGATGTTTTTGTATTAGAGTTTTTACAAATGTTACAAAATACATAATTGACATAATTACAAAATACATAATTCACCCATGATACAAATAGGACAGGCAGTTGAGTAAATAACATTCATAACGCTCAGTAAATGTTTGAAGAACTATTTTGTAATTTCAAATTGAATATAAAGTAATTTAAAAATTTCTTTTAAAATTAATGTAACCTGGTCCAGTGAAGCATTATCTCAATAACATATTTTTGAAATATTCAGTGTAGAGTCTCAATTAGTATCTAATGCTAAATTACTATGGAAAATGAGCATCATACTGGATTTGCAAACACATTAGTCTCATTTAGTTTTTAACATTTCACATGTGTTGAATACAATTATAGCCACCTCACACTCATTCCAGCCCAAATATTAATTCATTAAAAAATTAACTTTATCATCCTCTTCCATCATTGAAAGGAAATGTTTATTTTGAAGAATCCTGTTGCTTACAGGATCTTGCCAGAATGCTCTTTTTAAAGCACATATGTGCCAACTCCCCCACTAAAAAGCTTTCAATACTTTTTTTTTTTCCTGAAATCAAGTGCAAAATTCTTGGTATGGTATTTTGGGCCTCTGTGATCTGGTCCTCATCTGCCCCTCCAGCTTGATTTAACCAGTGCTCTTCACTGTCTTGCCTTGTGGTTCCTTGAGAGCTCTATTACTTTTGACTTTTCCTTAGCATATATTGTTTTATCCATCTGGATGCTTTTCCCCCCTCTGAATACCTAGAGCACTTTTATTGTTTTTTCAGGACAATTCAAATTTCATATTTTGAAGCCTTCTCTAAATTTCCTGGTGGAAAGTGCTTGTACCTGTGGGTATAGATGCTTTACATATTCTTCCTATAGTACTTTCACAATGGGTAGTTATTCCTTATAATTTTTTAAACTATGCATTAGTTATTTTTTTTTTTTTACATCTTTATTGGGGTATAATTGCTTTACAATGGTGTGTTAGTTTCTGCTTTATAACAAAGTGAATCAGTCATACATAAACATATGTTCCCATATGTCTTCCCTGTTGCGTCTCCCTCCCTCCCACCCTCCCCATCCCACCCCTCCAGGCTGTCACAAAGCACGGAGCCAATATCCCTGTGCCATGCGGCTGCTTCCCACTAGCTATCTACCTTACTGCGTTTGTTAGTGTGTATATGCCCATGACTCTCTCTCGCCCTGTCACAGCTCACCCTTCCCCCTCCCCATAACCTCAAGTCCGTTCTCTAAGAGGTCTGCGTCTTTATTCCTGCTTTACCCCTAGGTTTTTCATGACATTTTTTTTTCTTAAATTCCATATATATGTGTTAGCATACGGTATTTGTCTCTCTCTTTCTGACTTACTTCACTCTGTATGACAGACTCTAGGTCTATCCACCTCATTACAAATAGCTCAATTTCGTTTCTTTTTACGGCTGAATAATATTCCATTGTATATATGTGCCACATCTTCTTTATCCATTCATCCGATGACGGGCACTTAGGTTGTTTCCATCTCCGGGCTATTGTAAATAGAGCTGCAATGAACATTTTGGTACATGTCTCTTTTTGAATTATGGTTTTCTCAGGGTATATGCCCAGTAGTGGGATTGCTGGGTCATATGGTAGTTCTATTTGTAGCTTTTTAAGGAACCTCCATACTGTTCTCCACAGTGGCTGTATCAATTTACATTCCCACCAACAGTGTAAGAGGGTTCCCTTGCATTAGTTATTTTAAACAGAGTTGCTAAATACATGTTTAAAGTATTGGTAGTGTCTCTTTCTGTTGTTCAGCTTTATTTTCACATCCCCTTCGTTTCAGTGTAGCTGAGTTTTGGGTCAGAGTCACTTTCTGACCCAAGAGGTCCCATACGGGGCTAGTTTCCTGGACTTACTACTACCAGAGGAGTTGGAGAACCTTTGAGGAGAAGAAACCTGTTGGCCATAGTTTCTATACCAAGGGTACACATGTAAAATGTACTTTTGTTGTACATCCATCATCCTTTTGAGTCCTTTGGTTGGAAGGTTTCTGACGCTGTGGCAAACATTGAGTTAGGAACAATCCTTAGAGTTATCTATATTTGTGACAAGGTGGACTCTTAAGACAAACTGAAAATAATTTGGTGGGCCTGGCTGTATTCAGATTACTGCAGTTGGTAGAAAGTATAATTTGATTGTTGAAATTTAGAAGACAAAATGTGAAGTCACATTTGCAATTCACTTACTGATCTTGATCTGTTCCATCCAGTAAGAGGACCGTTCTGAACAAGCCTAGATTATTCTAATTTTAAAACAGTTAACTTGTTTAAAAAAAGGAATAAATTAGAATATGAATTCTCTAACTAAAGCAGATCCTGTAGGGCAGAGGACTTAGACATTTTATGGTGTAATTAATCTGTGGTCAAGTACTTGGGCTTTTGCTTCAGGCCTGATTGAACACTTGTTCTACCACT
This sequence comes from Lagenorhynchus albirostris, assembly GCF_949774975.1. NCBI lineage: Eukaryota > Metazoa > Chordata > Mammalia > Artiodactyla > Delphinidae > Lagenorhynchus > Lagenorhynchus albirostris. Next base: position 62,266,125 of record NC_083103.1, on the reverse strand, counting down.
TACCAGCTGTGTAAATTTTAACAATCCTAAACCATCACCTCAGTTTTGTAAACTCCTTAACCTCTAAGCCTTGGTTTTCTCATCTGTAAAATGGGGATGATAACATTATTTATCTTAATGCTTAATTTATAGTTCCCTGCACATAGGAAGTACTGAAAATGATAGGAGTTATTATTATTATTATTATTATTAATGAACTGTGGGTCAGTTGTTCATGTGTTAACTCCTCAATGAGATAGAAAGAACCCGCTGGGACTTGGTGTATGGGACTGGTCAACTATTTTGTTAGTGAATTAATGTAAGAGGAGTATCTGAAGGAAAAAAAAAGGAACATGGAACATTTTAGTTTGCTGCTCCTGGTTTATAATGGTGTTACTTTTGTTTTTTCTGTGATGGTGACACACTTATCTTTTTTGTTAGGCTATCACTCATATAATAAAAGTTTATGAGGTTTTGTGGATCTTCTGTCTGCAAATGGTAATAAGAATTTAGGTTTGGGAGATCTGGTTTGTGATGAGTTAAAGCACTATAGTAAATCATTATCAGTCTAGATATAGTCCAAGTCTTACAGTAGATGACAAGAAAGAAACAGAATCAACTCTGCTTGATTGCAGAGTGAGGTTATGTTTTAAATTTGTTTTAAAATAGGATTTAAAATTTCTGTAATTCGTAGGGTGAAACCCATTAATTTTACTGATTGAATTCTATTTTCCATTTATGTATTCTAATCAAACACATTGACTCTCACTACTAAATCTTAATATAATTTGGCCTATTGAGAACATTAGGAAAAAAAGTCAATGGAGGGCTTAATCAAGGAAGAAAGCTTAAATATGTTACTCTTACTTTCTGATCTAGCATGGGGAATAATGTTAATTTACTCACCGATTTCCTGTCTCTATCCAAATGTACTGTATTCTCCTTTTATGTCTCTTGCATGTTATATTTCCATTTTATACTGTATATCTTTCTGTATTATTTTGAATTTAAAATAGAGCTTAATTGGACAAAAGTTAGCACTAGAGTGTAAGCACCTAAAGACCCAGAGTGTTAGCTTATTCATATTTATATTAGTATAGTGACTGGTGAATACATGTTTACTGATGGTTGAGTGAAGTTTTTGGCAAATGTGTGTATATGTGTGGAGAGTGGAGAGGAGACGAATGAAGGAAAATGTGCTCTTAATTAGAGAATTTAAGAAGTAAATTAGTACTTTTAGTAATTATCATTACTGTTGTTCTTAAAAGTCCTGTTCAATAGGACAGTAGTTAAATCTAACCATGATGGTTCTTTAAAATGTTATCACTGAGGGCTTCCCTGGTGGCGCAGTGGTTGAGAGTCCGCCTGCCAATGCAGGGGACACGGGTTCGTGCCCCGGTCCGGGAAGATCCCACATGCCGCGGAGCGGCTGGGCCCGTGAGCCATGGCCGCTGAGCCTGCACGTAAGGAGCCTGTGCTCTGCAACGGGAGAGGCCACAACAGTGAGAGGCCCGCGTACCGCAAAAAAAAAATGTTATCACTGAGCAATGGCAAAACAGAGTTAGATGGATGTAGACACCTAAATGGAATTGACATCCATGGCTTAATGTCTGTTTTGTTTTATCTTATCTATGGATGACAGATATTGGCTATTATTCTTTCTGTGAAATTTCATTTTATGTAAGAAACAGAAATATATTTCAATGTAATATCCCAATACTTTTGTTTCAGATGAATTGATAATCATGTTTGTAACTGAGGGAAAAAACGTGTGTAAAACTATGTACTGGCTATTTTCACATCTTTTGCTCAAATTATAGAAATAGTTTTTGGCATGTACTCTTCCAATCCATTTTCTACATTGCAGTCAGAGGTATCTTTTCAATGCATATCTGATTCTTGCTCTTTTCCCATTGTATGTGTATTTTCATTTATGTGTCCTTAAAAAAAATCATAGCTAAATATAAACAACAGTCAATGTATATCAAATATGCTTTGGAAAAACACCAATATAGTTAGACAGTATTGGGCTCTATATAGTCTGGACTGCTGAACTTTGGTTTCATCTTGTACTACATCTCTTTATCCCAGGCCCACATGAATGAGGCAACTTCTTAAATGTTTTTAATTTTTTTCAGCTTTATTGAGGTATAATTGACAAAATTGTAAGATATTTAAAGTGTACGTTGCAATGATTGGATATATGTATACACTGTGAAAGGATTCCTCCCATCTAGCTAACACGTATATATATGGGTGTGTATATATATATGAACATATATACATATATATTTTAATTTATAATTTTTTAGTGAGAACATTTAAGTTCTACTCTCTTAGTAAATTTCAATTCTATAATGCAATGTTATCAACTCCAGTCACCATGTAATACATTACACCCTCAGAACTTATTCATCTTACAGCTGTAAGTTTGTATCCTTTTACCAACCTCTCCCTGTTTCCCCCAGCCCCCAGCCTCTGACAATCACTTTTCTACTATCTGCTGCTATGAGTTTGAGTTGGACTTTTTGAAAAATTAGATTGCACATATAAGTGAAAACATGTAGTATTTGTCTTTCTTTGTCTGGCTTAGTTCACTTAGCATAATGCCCTCAACGTCCCTCCATATTGTGGCAAATGGCAAGATTTCCTTCTTTCTCCTGAATGAATAACATTCCAGTGTGTGTGTGTGTGTGTGTGTGTGTGTGTGTATCTTGTTTATCCATTCTGCTGTTGATGGAGATTTAGGTTATTTCCCTGTCTTGGCTATTATGAATAATACTGCAGTGATCATGGGGGTATGGATATCTCATCAATATCCTGTTTTCATTTCATTCAGATACATACCCAGAAGTGGGATTGCTGGATCATATGGTAGTTCTATTTTTAATTTTTTGAGGAACCTCCACATTGTTTTCCGTAGTGGCTGTACCAAGTTACATGCCAACCATCAGTGCACAAGGGTTCCCTTTTCACTACATCCTCACAAACACGTGTTATCATTTGTCATTTTTTTTTTTTTTTTGTGGTACGTGGGCCTCTCACTGTTGTGGCCTCTCCCGTTGTGGAGCATAGGCTCCGGACGCGCAGGCTCAGTGACCGTGGCTCACGGGTCTATACGCTCCGCGGCATGCGGGATCTTCCCAAACCGGCGCATGGACCTGTGTCCCCTGCATTGGCAGGCGGACTCTCAACCACTGCGTCACCAGGGAAGCCCTCATTTGTCATTTTGATGACAGCCATTCTAGTATGTGTGAGGTGATACCTCATTATCGTTTTGATTTGCATTTCTTTGTTGATTAGTGATATTGAGCACCTTTTCATACGTCTATTGGCCGTCCATACTTCTTCTTTGAAAAAGTGTCTATTCAGTTCCTCTGCTCATTTTTTAATTGGATTGTTTGTTTTCTTGATATTTAGTTTTATGGGTTTTTTTTTTTACACATGTTGGATATTGACCCCTTATCAGATATATGATCTGCAAATATTTTGTCCCCTTCAGTAGGCTGCCTTTTCATTTTGTTGATGGTGTCCTTTGCTGTGCAGAGGCTTTAGTTTAATGTAGTCCTTTATTTATTTTTGTTTTTGTTGCCTTTGCTTTTGGTATCATGTCCAGAAAATCATTTTCAAGACTGATGTCAAGGAACTTACTGCTTATGCTTTGTTCTAGGAGTTTTATGGTTGCAAGTCTGTGTTCCAATCTTTAATCCATCTTGAGTTGATTTTTGTGTTTGGTGTAGAATAGTGGTCCAGTTTCATTCTTTTGCATTTGGCTATCCAGTTTCTCCAGCACCATTTATTGAAGAGACTGTCCTTTCTCCCACTGTGTATTCTTAGCTCCTTTGTCATAAATTTACTGACCATATAGATTTATTTCTTGGCTCTATATTTTTTTCCACTGATCATGTGTATGTTTTTAATGTCAACACCATACTGTTCTGATTACTATAGCTTTGTAATATAGTTTGAAATCAGGGCGCATGATATCTCCAGATTTGTTCTTCTTCCTCAAGGTTGCTTTTACTATTCAGAGTCTTTTGTGGTTCCATACAAATTTGGGGAGTGTTTGTTCTATTTCTGTGAAAAATGCTACTGGTTTTGATAGGAATTGCATTGAATCTGTAGATTGCTTTGGGTAGTATGGACATTTTAACAGTATTAATTCTTCCAATCCATGCGCACGGACTTTTTGTTTATTAGTGTCTTCTTCAGTTTCTTTCATCGATGTCTGATAGTTTTCAGTTACAGGTCTTTCAACTCCTTTTTAAATTAATTAATTAATTTCAACATTTCTTGTAAGGCTGTCTAGTGGTTATGAATTTCTTCAGCTTTTGGTTTTCTGGATAACTTGATCTCTCCTTCAATTCTGAAGGACAGTTTGCCTTGTAGAGTATTCTTGAGTGGCAGGTTTTTTCTTTCAGCGCTCTGAATATATTATTGCCAGCCCCTTATGGCCTGCAAAGTTTGTGCTGAATATCTTCTGATAGTTATATGGGGGTTCTCTTGCACGTAACAAGTTGTTTTCTCTTGCTGGTTTTAAGAATCTCTCCTTTTATTTAACTTTTTACAATTTAATTACAGTTTGTTTTGGTGTGGATCTCTTTGGATTCATCTTTTTTGGAGTTCTTTTTGGGCTTCCTGGATCTAGATGTCTATTTCTTTCCCCAATCAAAGGAAGTTTCAGCCATTCTTTCTTTGAATAAGCTTTTTGCCCCTTTCTCTTTCTCTTCCCCTTCTGGTACCTCTATAATGTGTATATTTGTCTGCTTAAGTCCCTTAAACTATCTTCACTCTTTTCCATTCTGTTTTCTTTTCTATTCTCTGATTGAATGGATTCCACTGCCATGTCTTTGAGTTCACTGATCCTTTCTTCCATTTCATCTAGCTTAATGTTGAACTCCTCTATTGAATTTTTCATTTCCATTACTGTGTTATTCTGTTCTGTGATTTCTGTTTGGTGCTTTATTATATTATCTTTCCTTTTGTTGAAATTCTCAGTTTGTTCATGCAGTGTTCTCCTGACCTTGGTGAGCATTTTTTTGAGCATTATTTTGAACTCTTTATCAGGGAAATCTCCTATCTCTGTTTAATTAAGGTCTGTTTCTGGAGTTTTATCTTGTTCTTTTGTTTGGAACATATTCCTCTGTTTCTTCATTTTCCTTGACTCTTTCTGTTTTAGTTTCTGTGCATTAGATAAACAGCCATCTCTCTCAATCTTGATGGACTGGTTTTGCCCTAGCTCTTAGTTGTATCTGAAACCTTTGTGATTGTCCAAACTGCCTTCTTTGTTCTTAGTGGCTTCTAGTAGTTGAAGGTAGGTCACAACCTGTCATGTTCCAAAGGGGACTGTGCCATCAGCATCTAGAGTCAGGCTGACTAGAGGCCATACCCTGAGGCAACAGCTGTTAAAATATGCAAGTATATCTCTTTCAGGGAAAGACTAGAAAATGGCCATTTCTGTCTACTCCCTCTTTGCTGAGAACTGGAGTGATATCTGGTTAAGAAGTGTTTCTTTGTACCTGTGACTGCAAGTCCTGTTGGCTAGGTGATCAAGGAATGCATCTCCTGGGTGGCAGCTACAAAACCAGGAGCTTCTGATGGACGTGTCTATAACTTGTTCCAGGAAGACACTGGCAAGCTTTAGCTGGCCAGTGAGTGACCATGGAGAAGGCATCACAGTCTTCCTTGGTCTGGAGAGAGTTGCAGTTGGCCCCCTACATGTGTGTTGAATTAGAAGCCTGACCTTCAGGCTGCAGCTTTTAAGATATGCAAATTGGCCTCTTTTACAAATAGGCATTTCTGACTGTTGCCTCTGTGCTGAGACTGGGGGAATAGCCAGTTAAGAACTATTCCTTTGTTTGCTACAGTCCCATTGAACCTGTGAATGCAAGACCTGCTGGTCACCAAAGCCAGGTGATTGGGGTGTGTCTTCTCTGCAGCAGTTGCAAAAGCTGGTGCTCCATACAGGTTCACAAACTCCTTTTAGGGAGATACCAGTGACCTGGAGTGGGGCAGGCAATTGTGGAGATAACTCCAGCATTTTTGCCTGCTTTCTGAGGAAGATCACAATTGGCCCTTAGTTGTGTGTGAATTAGGAGCCTAAATGTCAAGCTTTCAGTTTTTAAGATATGCTAATTCTCCTGGGAGATGGGCATTTCTGTCTGCTGACTCTGCACTGAGCCCTTTTTCAATTTTTTTTTCTTGTCTATCTGATGTATAGGAGTCATTCAGCTAGTTTCTGGATTTCATTTTTTTAAAATATTTTATTTAATTAATTAAGTAATTGAAGTATAACTGACCTACAAAACTATGGTAGGTGTACAGCATATTAATTCCATATTTCTATCTATTATAAAATATCACCATCATAGGTCTAGTTACCATCTGTCACCATACAAAGATATTACAATGTTACTGACTGTATTTCCCATGCTGTACATTTCATCTCTGTGGCTTATTTAATTTGTAACTGGAAGTTTGTACCTCTTCATCTCCCTCACCTATTTCATTTACCCCTTCCCCACCCTCTCCTCTGGCAACCATGTTTGTTCTCTATGAGTCTCTGTTTCTGTTTTACGTTTTTTCATTTGTTTTGCTTTTTAGATAACACGTATAAGTGAAATAATATGATATTTGTCTTTCTCTGGCTTGTTTCACTTAGCAAAATACCCTGTAGGTCCACCCATGTTGTTGCTTTCTTGTGGCTGAATAATATTCCATTAAATATATACCACATCTTCTTGATTGATTCATCTATCAATGGACACTTAGGCTGCTTCTATATCTTGGCTATTGTAAATAATGCTACAGTAAACTTAGGGGTACGTATGTCTTTTTGAATTATTATTTTTACTTTCTTTAGAAAAATACCCAGAAGTGGAATTGCTGGGTCCAAAAGTAGTTCTATTTTTAAACTTCTTGAGGACCTCCATACTGTTTTCCATAGTGTCTGCACCAATTTATGTTCTCACTGACAAGTGCTGGAGGGTTCCCCTTTCCCTTGTTTTCTTTTTGATAATAGCCATTCTGACATGTGTGAGGTGGTATCTCATTGTGGTTTTGATTTGCATTTCCCTAATGATTAGTGATTTTGAGCATCTCTTCATGTACCTACTGGCCATCTGTATATCTTTTTTTTTTTTGTTACGTGGGCCTCTCACCACTGTGGCCTCTCCCGTTGCGGAGCACAGGCTCCAGATGTGCAGGCCCAGCGACCATGGCTCACGGGCCCAGCCGCTCCGCGGCATGTGGGATCCTCCCAGACCTGGGAACAAACCCGCATCCCCTGCATCGGCAGGTGGACTCCCAACCACTGTGCCACCAGGGAAGCCCTGTATATCTTTTTTTTTTTGGAAAAAATTTCTATTCAGGTCCTATGCCCATTTTTCAATCTGATTGTTTGTTATTTTGATGTTGAATGGTATGAGTTCTTTGTTTATTTTGGATATTAACCCCTTGTTGGATATATCATTTACAAATATCTTCTCCCATTCAGTAGGCTGCTTTTTTGTTTTGTTGATAGTTTCCTTTGCTATGCAAATACTTTTTAGTTTGATGTAGTCCTATTTGTTTATTTTTTGCTTTAGTTACTCTTGCCTGAGGAGATATATCCAACAAAATATTGATAAGACTTGTGTCAAGAGCCTACTGCTTATGTTTTCTTCTACAAATGTTATAGTTTGAGGTCTTACATTTAAAATTTTAATCCATTTTGAATTTATTTTTGTGTATGGTGTAAGAGAGTAGTCTGTTTGATTCTTTTGCCTGTAGCTATCCAGTTTTTCCAACATCATTTATTGAAGAGGCTGTCTTTCCTCATTGTGTATTCTTGCTCCCTTTTTCATAGATTAATTGCCCTTTATAAGTGTGGGTCTATTTCTGGGCTCTCTATTCTGGTCCATTGATCTGTCTGTTTTGTGTCAGTACCATACTGTTTTGATAAGTGTAACTTTATAGTGTAGCTTGAAATCAGGGACCGTGATACCTCCTGCTGCTGGTGGGTGGGACTGAGTCCCTTTGCAATTGGCAGCACACCCTGTGGGTTCCTGGGGCTGGTGCCAGCCCACTGGTTGGTGGAGCCACTTCTTGGGGTGGTTGACTGTGAGGCCTTGGTGTTCCAGGGCTTGGTGCTGGCTCACTGGTGAGCAGGAATGGGTCCCCATGCACCTGGCTGCTTGGCATGAGGGATCCCAGGGCTGATGCCAATGGGCTGTTGGGTGGGTAAGCCCCCTGGCACTGTTAGGCTAGAAGGAGGATTCCAAAATGATGCTTGTCAGCACAAGTGTCCTTGTGGTAGAATGAGATTCCCCAAATGTCTGCTTTCAGTGTGTTTGTCTCCAGGAAGCATCCCAGTTGTCTCCTACCTTTCTGGGAGGCTCTCCAAGATCAGCAAGTGGGTATGGCCCAGGCTCCTTTCAAATTACTACTCTGTGCTGATTCCAGAGCATGTGGAGATTTTGTGTGTGCTCTTTAAGAGCAGAGTCTATTTCTTACGGCCCTCTGGTTCTCCTGTACATAAGGTGCCCACCCCTGTCTTCAAAGCCAGACATTGTGGGGGCTTGTTTTCTCAGTGCAGGAACCCCAGTCTGGGGAGCCTGATGTGGGGCTCAAACCCCTTGCTCCTTCGGGAGAACCTCTGCAATTGTGATTGTCCTCTCATTTGTGTGTTGCCTATCTTGGAAGTGTGGGTCTTGATTATACTGTATCTCCACCCCTCCTGCCCTTCTTGTTGTGATTTCTACTTTATATCTTAAGTTGTAAGAATTGTTTTCTTTTAGTCTTCAGGTCATTCTCATAGATAGTTGCTCTGTAAATAGTTGTAATTTTGGTGTACCTGTGGGAGGAGTTTAGCTCACGGTCTTCCTACTTCACCATCTTGGTCACTCCCCTCTAGTTTCTGGATTTCTTTCACAGGGAATTGTTCTGTGTAGCTGTAGATTTGGTGTGTCCATGAGACAGTTGAGTTCAGGAGCCTCCTCTGTAGCCATGCTTGACCAGAGTGATCTTTATTATTTTTGTTTTTTATACTAGTGTTTATTTAGATTTATCTACAGAGTGCAATCTTTCCTCCTCCTCATTCTTTCTTGTATCTTAGGTCTTCCTTTTGTGTGCAGTCCTTTTGTTTTTTTTATTAAGAATTCGAATTATTCTTTTCATGAGGGGCTACCTGTCATAAACTGTCTCAAATTTTGCTCTCTGAAAGTTTGTTTTCCTCTCTCCTGAGTGGTAATTTAGCTTAGTGTATAAGTCTAGCTTGGCAGCTATTTCCTCTTAGCACTTTAAAGACATTATTTAATTTTGTTTTCTGATTTTTCTTGTTGCTGTTGAGAAGTTATTTCTTTTTTAGGTGATTTTTTTTTCTCTTTGTTATTAGTATTTTCTTTTTGTCTTTGGTTTTCTGCAGTTTTAATGTAATGTATTAGTTCAGGATTTGTGTCTTTTATCAATTCTCGAAAATTACTACATTTGTCTCTTCAAATATTGCGTCTTTACCGTTATTTCTTTTTGAACTCCAGTGAGACATGTTAGATTTTCTTCTTTTATTTCCATAACTCATAACTTTGCTTTCACATTTTAAATCCCTTTATATCTTGGATTTGAATTTTTGGTAGTACCATTATATTTATCATCTGTTTCACTAATTTCTTTTGGGATAGGTCTTATGTTCTGTTAAGTAAATAAAATGTTAATTATCTGGATTTAAATATAAGAAAAATATTAAGTATCTGGATGTGAATATAAGAAAAAATGTCGAACAGTTCTATAGGGAAATTACAAAACTAAATTAAAGGTCATTAAAGAAAACCTAAACAGTTGGAGATATGTATCATTTTATTGTATAAGAATCCAATATAAAAATATCAGTTCTCCCCAAATTTGTCTGTGAATTCAATGTGTTTCCAATGAAAAGGCCAAAAGGGTTTTTACTGTAATTTGATGATTTGATTTTAAAATATATGTGGAATATTATAGGGCCAAGAATAGCCAAACACTGCTGAAGAACAGTAAGTAAAGCTGACTTGCTCTATTATATATAACCAAGTTATTATTAAGCTAATGTAAATAAGTAAGATAGTATGTTACTGATGCAGAGATAAATACATCAACCAATGGGATAGAATAGCAAACCCAAAACAAGACTCATACATCTGTAAAACAAAAGTGGTATAGCAGATTAATTGGGAAAGAAAGGACTATTCAATAAATGCAACTAGAAAAAAACTGATTTACTTTATGGAAATAAAGTAATTGAATATACCAGATATAAAAGTAAACTACAGATTCATCAAGGACTTAAATGTCAAATTCAAACTTTAAGATGTTTAGTGAAAAAATACTGGGGATATTACTTGAAATTTATGATATGGAGGGCTATCTTAAGAAAATCACAAAGAATGTTCATTATTAAAGTTTTAGATTATGATCTTTCATCAAGTGAAATCTTAAATAAAGTGAAAATGTAAGTTATACATTTGGAGAAGATACTTAATGATACATATTACCAACAATAAATGTCAAGAATGTATAAATAATTCTTACATATTGGTAAGAAAAAAATAATTTGTTCAAGTCACACAGTGGAGTATTATTCATTACTCAAAATGAATTATCTGTAGCTACATAATTGTATCTGTCAATATGTATCATATGTTTATATGTGTTAATATGGATGAATCTTATAACAGCAATATAACTGACTGAAAAAATAAAAAAATGTATACAGGTTTTTACATGGCTTTTAAAGTTAAAAGATACTTTGTAAGAGTTCACACCCATATTCAAATATACACAGTCAAAACTGAGGAATGATAAAAAGAGATTTAGAATAGTGTTTATCTTGCATAGGAGCAGGCAGGGAATGGAATGAGGCAAGTCCATATAGGTAGATGCAAATTATTGTCAGCATCCTAGTTTTCATGTTGAATGGTGCTTTCATGGGTATTTATTATATTTAAACAAATAAACAAAAATCAAATGAGTAAAGAAGATTTTGCATGGACCAATAATGAGAATGTGACGTGGATCACAAATTATATTGAATCCAATTTTGGTTCATTAGAAGCAAAACAAAGTAAAATCAGGCAGCAGCCAGATGAAGAAGTGGGGTAACTATGCTTCAGGTTAGGCAACAGTCCATACATAGGTCCTTCATTTGGAAAGCTTCAAGTGAATATTCTAGGAAGTGACAAAAGGCCAGACCAGTTAGAGGCTATTGAGTAGCACAAGTAATGGTGAGTTTTTCTAAAGGGGGTAACTCTGCAGAGAAGTGGACAGACTGAGAATTCCTTACTAAAATCATTCAATCAGTGGGATGTGTTTGATGTGAAGACATATGAAGAATTGAGGGAGATGGAAAAATGTGTATTTTAGAACTTTGAAAAAGGGTAGAGCTGGGTGGGTGGATGGATTCTTACCTAATATTAATTCCAGCTCAGCCTAGTATAGTTGTGTCAAGTTCAGCTCTCCATCTTAGGCCACTATTTCTCCTTATGGGATTTTTCCATCTGGGATGAACAAAGGAGGAAAGAAATGAAGATGAGATGGGGAAAGAAGAAAGAGATATGTAAGGGAGTCATTGTTTCTTAGTGAATGTGAGTTTTCGGGTCATATTATACTATAGTTAGTAATAAAACAAAACAGTAATTTCCATTTTACTCACAGCAATTTTTAGACTTTATAATTTTACCGTTATTTTCTGTAAACTTCAAGGACCATTGAACTATTTCAATGTTGCTGTGTTTAGTAATGATCATATAAAATGTTAGATGCACTTAAGAGGAAGAAGAGATTTGAATTTGAATATCTTCTTTCTATAGACATGTTAAATCTATAAACCAAGAGTTTCACTGTGGTTGTAGTGTGTGGGTGTCTTAGAATAAAAGTAATTCCAACATTATCCAGATGAATAGACAATAACAAAAATGAGCTTATTTCTAAGCAAGACCTATAATTGAGCTGGTGAGCATGTATTTCCTGACACATTTCTGTGACTTCTCTGCATGTGCAGAGCAAATGTCTCTGACCCAGATATACTATATTAATGACACTGATACTGCATTTGATACATTTTCTTAAGTGATTCAGTCTTTTATAAATACCATTCTGACAGCAAGAAGCTGGTCCTAGGCCTGATTCTTTGTAATTTTCCTCAGTGACTTGGGTGATGGACTAGAGACCATGAACAACAAACTTGTGGATGGTATCAGGTTGTCATTGTAAGCACTGGGTTAGAATGCAAAATGATTCTGGCCAAATGGAAAGGAGAATTCAAAATGGAACAAGTTTAAGTTTTGATGGGCTATTTATGATACCGCATGATATATGATAGAGTAGAATTTGACATTGAAGTGAGAAGAAGCCAAGGACTGAGGGGTTGGTGGATGGCAATATGCCAGTTGGAGAACCCACTGGCAAGTGGATGTCACATAGACTTCCTCGTACACCAATTACCATGTGTCTACTCTAAGAGTATGATATGAAGAAGTTGTGCTAGTATAACATGTATCACATTCAACAGAAATAAGCCAAAGATAGTACTTTATTAAGGGATGATTTTGTCCACTTTTGATGGTGATAGCAAAGTGGGCACTGTTTAACTTAAGGTATGTAATCTATAGGTGTGGTTATGTTACCTATAGATAATAGGTCATATTATATTATTTATAGATACAGTATCCACTTGATGGTTCTTGATGAAGATAATAAATAATGGTTTTTATCTAGAATAAGAACTCTATGCATTTTACTGTACAGTTAACTTTAGCATACATATTCACTCAACTAAAATACTTATCCAATGTGTTTTAATGTCTTCTATTTACTTTGCTGAGGGAGAGACAAGATTACCAGTATGGCCAATAAAATAATCTTTATTCTGCTCCAGGATGGAATTCTTTGTTATCTCATTTCTCTGATCCCTTCTGTCTTGTTCCAGCAGCTGTCTTTCACTTGAACACTCTTTCCCCTATGCTTACACTCTGCTTGTACCTTGAGGATGGACGCTCCTTGATTACAGTCCAAACTCAAAATGGGTCTCCTGTAACGTTATGATCCTCCCCGAGAAACACCAGGAAACAGCAGTTGAATATTTTAATTCTGCACATTGGTATGAGCAATGGATACTTCATTTTGAAACTTCAAGTTTTAAAGTATTTTGTAAAAGCCATTTTGGATGTTTAAATAATTAACTCATTGAACCTAAGGGATAAAACCTTAGTGATTTCTTGCTAAGATGTGCACAATCTCTTATAGACCTTTTGGAAAGGTGATCATTCAGGTTCTACTTGATTAGCAGCTGTAATGGGATGCTTAGTCTCCGAGGCAGCCCATCTTACTGTTGGATGAATTCAGTGGTTAAATTCTTATAATTTTTCTTAGGTAGATGTCATTGAATTCTTGAAGTTAATAACTCCAACCTATTGGCTTCTTATTGTTCTTATGATAAAGACAGATTCCTTATCATGCCCTACCAGTTCTTCATGGTCCGGCCCCTGCCTGCATCTTCAGCTTCATATTGTATGATTTTTTCTTATCCAGTCTGTTCCAGCCACACTGGCCTTTTAGTTTTTCTTTCTTTGTTTTATTATTCCTTAAGGTCTTTGCATATGATGTTCCTTCAGCCTAGAAAGCTCTCTTGCCAATCTCCTTTGACCTTCCACTAAATTAACCTTTACTTTTTAAATTTCAGCACAATTATTTCTTCAGTTAATTCTTCCATGACCTTCTTGATTAGATCACACCCCCTCCCCCTGTTATATGCACTCATGGTGCTCTGTACCTCTTCTTTGTAGCTTGTACCATAATTGTGATTTTAATTAATTAGTGATTAATAGATGAATATCTTTTTAACCTATTACCCCTGTGTTTTTGTTCACTGTATGTTGTTAGCGCTTAGCACTGAGCCTGCCACATGGCAGGTGTGAAATAAATATTTGTTGAATGAAATGAATGAAATCATCATAAGTCTGCCTATGCCTTACATAGGAAAATTTCATTTCTTCTGCATGATAATGCTTCAAAAATTTTGAGAACGTAGAATGTTTTTCTTTCAGAAGAAAATGTTGCACGTATCCTGTCCTTAAGTTGTCTTTCCTGTGACAAACCAGAGCCTTTCACCATCCTGGCTGCTTGCTCTCCTCTGCATGCATTCATATTGGTCAATGTGCTTTGTACAGTGAGGCAGTTGGTTCTGAAAATAATGTTCCCAAATTGTGAGATGCCTTTAGGTTCTAGAAATTCATGTTAGAAAAAGAAATAGCTTTTTTGAGCTGAATTAATCTCTAGAGTGTGATATTTTAAGATTTTGGTTCATTTTACATGCATTAAGTTAATTTCCATATAGGTTGTCTTTTGAAGAAGAGAAATCCATTTCTGCAAATCTTGAAAATCACTATGAGGTGTTTTGTGTAAGTTAAACGATGTGCTTCCGAATCATTAATAAAGAATAAATATCCACTTTCACTCTTTCTTGTGATTTAGGAGGAAACAAAGCAAATAGTGGGAATGTGAAAATTAAAGACCTTACATAAACTATGTTGCTTTTTATATCTTGCAACATAAAATAAAGATAATAAGTACACATATATGAGTGAGGCATTGTTAGTCTTTCTTATTTAGATTAATTAATAAATTAAGAAGGATTTATTGATTGTTTGCTACTTGTCATATTAATCTAGATACTATTTTTCTGTCTTAGAATAATAACTTATTTTTCCGGTTATAAAGTTTATACAAATTCAAAATAGACCATTTGGAAAATAAAGAGAACACAAAGATATTTGCTCTCTGCCCAGATACAACTGTTAAATCTCTGGTGCATTTATTTTCATTTTTATGTTAAGCCAATAAATATTGAGTGCATAGTATTTGCTACTTATTATTCTAAAAGCTAGAGATCCATAAATTCACAAAATAGATGAAATTCCTGTTCTCATGGAATTTATAACCTAGTGAGGGAGATATAAATTAAGCAGATAAAATATTAAATATGTCAGATGATGCATCATAAAAAATAAATCAGAGTAAGGAACTAAAGAATGTTATATAAGGTAAAAAGAGAAGACATTTCTGAAAAAGTGACATTGAGCAGAGAACTGAAGGAATCTCTCAGCAAATATATGGTTCTAGAATGAGTCAGGCAGAGAGAATAGGAAGTGCAAAGGCTCTGAAGCAGGAGTATGCATGGCCTATTGGAGAAACAGCAAGCATGTCAATATGGCTGCAGCAGAGTGAGCAGAAAAGGGACAAGATCTGACTTATATTTTAAAACAGCGGTCCCCAACATTTTTGGTACCAGGGACCGGTTTTGTGGAAGACAGTTTTTCCACAGATGGGGGAGCGGTGATGGTTCAGGCAGTAATGCAAGCTATGGTTTGTGCGGTAATGCAAGCAATGGGGAGCGATGGGAGCAGCAGATGAAGCTTCTCTTGCTTGCCCGCTGCTCACCTCCTGCTGTGCAGCCCTGTTCCTAACAGGCTGCGGAACCGGGGGGGTTGGGGAATCCCTGTTTTAAAAGACCCACACTGGATACTTTATGAAGTGTAAGCTCTAGGGAAGGAAGTAGAAGTAGGGATACCAATCAGGAGGCTGCTGTAATGGTACAGGAAAGAGAATATAGTGACTTAGACCAAAAAAGTGAGAAGTGGCTAGATGCTGGATATATTGTGATGGTAGAGGCATTGGGATTTGCTGATGGATCGTAAGTGGGGGAGTGAGAGAAAGAAAAGTATCAAATATAACTAACTTTTATTCTCAGTCTTTTAAAATTTAATTAAAAAGAAGTTTGAAAGCAGAAAAAAGTATAAAACATAATTGTATAGTATAATTAATATTTATAAAGCAAACATCTATGTAATTATCATACAGATTTATAAATAGAATGTTAACAATACCCCAAAGCCTCACTTTTGTCTTTTCCCAGTTCCTAACTCTTTTCTTACTCTTAGAAGCATCCATTATTCTGAGTTTTATGTTTATCACTTTCTTGCTGTTCTTTAAACATTTATTGTTTCCCTAAAATATATATCTAATTAGCTTGTTTATGAACATTATATAAATTGAATAATGCTTTATGTGTTCTTTTGGGTTTTTCTTCTTTCATACGGGATTATGTCTGTGAGATTTATTAGTCTGTTCATTTTTATTGTTGTATAGTATTCCATTGTATGACTATGCCATAATGTATCCATTCTTCAGCTGTGGACAGCTATGAACTTTTTTGTATTTGTATCCTGGTGCACAAGGGTTTTTCTAGGGAATTTTTCTAAGACGTGAATTTTCGGATTTAAGAATAAGTGATCCTTCTACTTAAGTAGTGTGACTAAACTGTTTTCAAAATGGTTGTACCAATTTAGACTTCCAACAGCAGTTATTTCATGTTATTCTATATCTTTGCCCAAACTTATATTATTAATATTTTTGTCAATCTAGTGGATGGGTATTGGCTCCTTGTGGTTTAATTTGCATGGCTTTGATTACTAATGAGGTTAAGAATTCATTGTATGTTTATTGGCTATTTATATATTATTTTTTTGTAAAGTGCCCATTCAAGCCTCTTGATCATTTTTCTACTGGGCTGTCTTTTTGTTACTGATTTGTGGAAGGTGGTTATTAAATCCATGAGTTAAGCTCATTGTTGTTATACATAATAAACGTATCCTATTCCATGGCATGTTTTTCACTATTTTTATATCTCTTTTACTTTATGGTTGGTACTTACTTGTTTTGTTTAAAATTTTCTTCCACTACCTGAGGTCATAAGTATATTCTCCTATATTTCTTTAAAGAGCTTCATAATTTTATCTTTCACATTTAGGCTTATCTTTTTCTTAAGGCCAAACTCTTCAATGGTTTATTTTGCAAATGTGCTTCTTCTGAAATAATTTATCACTTTTATGAGGTTCATTAATCTTTGGACTCTCTAAAGATAAAACACACTGAAGACATTTTCCAGGAGTATTTTATAAGCTTATGTAATATAGAAAAAGTATGTCAGCAGCCTAATCCAGGACACTGTCTCATTTTGAGGATTAAAAAAAAAACCTTCTAAATTCAAACTCTGCTTACTTTCATTTTTTCTTCTTGTTTGCATATGCTTTTTTTACTTAAAATAGTGGAGTGACTGAACTAAAAATTGTGGTTCAGTTTTTCCCAGTACCCACACCAGCCTAGATTTTAGGCTGTAAATTTGTGATACAACAGAGAGAGCTATTTTGCTCAGAAAATTATTATTTCAAAAAAAATATTTTTTTCTAAGTGTTTATTTTCCCCTCATTTGGAGCAGCAATAATTTACCAAAAAAATCAATAAATGTTATAGAGGAAAATAAAATAGGTCAAGATAAAGAATTATAGGGTTGTTTTAGATAAGGTCACAGAAGGCTTCTCTGAGGAGGTGACATTTAAGCAGAAACTAAGTAAAATGAGGAGTTAAGACCTGAGAAGATCTTGGAGAAGGGAATTCCCAGTAGAGGGAGTAGCAACTTGCTGTAAGGTGGAAATGAGCAAAATAATGAGGCTGGAGTGGAGTGCAGTTGTAAATTTATTCAGTTTCTAGTTATACTTGAAAATGTTTTCAAAATCAATTCTAAACCTGCTAGTTTTAATCTAATATGATGCACCTTATATACTGCCATCATATAATCTTTCTCAAGTACTTTTACCAACTCATCAGTAGCCTGTTCATAAACCTCCTGTTTACTAGCTGTTTCTATTATTTATTGATTTATTATTGTCCTGTCAATATGATTAAGGAAAGTCATTAACCATGGTCAATTAAATTTAACCCCTGTTTTTTTTGACCCTGGGGTATGATACGTAGAGTTGTCTCCTTGAGAAACCTCTCCATCAAAAATCAGCATCTTCAGTTTGGAATGTCTGACATTGAGACTTTTACTTTCGGGCACATATTTGTAACCACGTCTTTTTTTTTTTTCTTTCTATACCTTAACAATGTGGTCTATTTCTCTCTAACAGCAGTTGTTTGAGCCACTTATTTTTTTGTACCCAGCAGCAAAAAGAAGATGACTGTTTATCCTTGTGAGGTACCATCTCAGGGCCACTCAGTGAATTTTAATATGCCATGTAGGCTATATTTAAAGCCACACCATCCCAAACATGCCCTCCAAATTTGATGAAAATGCCTAACTGCGTTCATATGACATGGAAAAAAGCAAAGAGAAACTTAATTTTATTTTTATATGTTTACTTTCTGTACTTAAAAAAAGGAATTTGAAACAATGAAAAGCAACACAAATTGTAAAAATGCAAATATCAATAGGATGTCAGTATTAAAGGCAAATGGGAATACAAATGAGTATGGGATACTTTAGTCATGACTACCTGATTTGAACTGTACTAGAGTATGTTTTCAACACCTCAGTATGTCCAGACATCTTAATCCATTTGGATGGTTCATTTTCAGTGTTACAAATAAAAAATGTAGTTAGCTTAATTAATAGAACTTTTCAGCTTAATTCTGGCTCTATTTATCAGACTCCACTCTACTGATACAGGCGCCATTTGTTGAGCATCTACTATGTGCTAGACATCAAACATAACCACGAACCTTTTCAGAATTTGATTGAGGGAATTTTACAAATGAAGGAATGGATGTTGATAGGATTTTACAAATGAATAAAATGAGGTCAGTTTAGGTTAAATGGGGCAGAGCCAGGATTTCAATGCAGATCTGAGTAAATTTAAAGTCTCTTTCTACTATACCATCCTGTTTTGCCTGTTTCAAAGAAGTTTTACTTAAATATGCATGTGGCCTTTTTTAAGCATATGTGCAGTGTAGTTTAAACATACTTAAGTATGACATTTAGTTTTTATTACTATGCACAGCTAAACAAAAAGAAAAAAGAAAACTTTAAAGACTTCAGAATAGCTTTCTATTTAGTTATCACTACCATTTACAGTCCACTCGTTTTCTAATCAACTTGTGTGTGCTTTTGGTAAGACCACTTACTCCTCTGGGCCTTATAAAGAATTTGTGTTGTTGAATGTTCTAGTGGCAAAACAGTTAATATTTGGGAATTTTTTGTTTATTGGTTTAAAAGTACTTAAGTGTGTGTTATGCTCTCATACCACACGAACACCTCTAAATAAGATATGTTTTATTTTGCACATTTTAAGCTATATTTAAATGTTATCCTATTGCATTTATTCCTTTTCAACTTGTTTTTTTCATTTAATATTACACCTATGAGATTTATCCTTATGGATACTTCTAGCTTGTTCATTGTTTTTTTCCTCTGCTTCATAGTATTACATTAATAAGAGTATTCTAAAATTTACCTGTCCATTCTCTTATTGATGAACATTAGGATGTTTCCACTTTTACTTCATTATAAATAATTTGATTAAAACATTCATGTACATATTTTGAGACATATTTTCCACTGTTTCTCTGGACTAAATGCATAGATGTGGAATTACTGTATTATAGTGTCTGTTTTATATTGTGAAATGATTGCCTCAAAATGGTTAGTTACCACATCCTTCACTCACATAATTACCATTTTTTTGTTCTTGTTATGGTGAGAACATTTAAGATTTACTGTCTTAGCAGCTTTTAAGCACATAATATGGTATTGTTAGCTATAGTCGCCATGCTGTACATTAAATCCTCAGAATTATTCCTCTTGTACCCTTTGACCAACATCTCATTTCCCCCACCCCCAGCACCTGGGAACTACTAATCTACTCTCTTTTAATATGAGTTCAGCTTTTTTAGGTTTCACATATAAGTGATCATACAGTATTTGGCCTTCTCTGTTAGACATATTTCACTTAGGATACTGCCCTCATGGTTCACCCATGTTGTCACAAATGGCACAATTTCCTTCTTTTTTATGGCTGAATAATATTCCATTGTCTGTATTTACCATATTTTCTTTTTTTTTTGCATCACTTTTTTTTATTAGTTGGAATATAGCACCATTAAAAAAATATACAGCACAAAAACCTTAGCTTTGCCATTTGTTACAGAAAAGGTTTTGCTCCAATTAGTGCACATCTGGGAGGTTTGCCTAGATTTCATCCTATTTTGAGGCTCATCATGAGGCACCTCTTGTGGAACAGCTAAACATTCATGATCATTCACTCAGGTCTTTTTTTTTTTTACATCTTTATTGGAGTATAATTGCTTTACAATGGTGTGTTAGTTTCTGCTTTATAACAAAGTGGATCACTTATACATATATATATGTTCCCATATCTCTTCCCTCTTGCGTCTCCCTCCTTCCCACCCTCCCTATCCCACCCCTCCAGGTGGTCACAAAGCACCGAGCTGATCTCCCTGTGCTATACGGCTGCTTCCCACTAGCTATCTACCTTACGTTTAGTAGTGTATATATGTCCATGCCTCTCTCTCGCTTTGTCACAGCTTACCCTTCCCCCTCCCTATATCCTCAAGTCCATTCTCTAGTAGGTCTGTGTCTTTATTCCTGTCTTACCCCTAGGTTCTTCATGACATTTTTTTTTCTTAAATACCATAAATATGTGTTAGCATATGGTATTTGTCTTTCTCTTTCTGACTTACTTCACTCTGTATGACAGACTCTAGGTCTATCCACCTCATTACAAATAGCTCAATTTCGTTTCTTTTTATGGCTGGTAATATTCCATTGTATATATGTGCCACATCTTCTTTATCCATTCATCCGATGATGGGCACTTAGGTTGTTTCCATGTCCTGGCTATTGTAAATAGAGCTGCAATGAACATTTTGGTACATGACTCTTTTTGAATTATGGTTTTCTCAGGGTATATGCCCAGTGGTGGGATTGCTGGGTCATATGGTAGTTCTATTTGTAGTTTTTTAAGGAACATCCCTACTGTTCTCCACAGTGGCTGTACCAATTCACATTCCCACCAGCAGTGCAAGAATGTTCCCTTTTCTCCACACCCTCTCCAGCATTTATTGTTTCTAGATTTTCTGATGATGGCCATTCTGACTGGTGTGAGATGATATCTCATTGTAGTTTTGATTTGCATTTCTCTAATGATTAATGATGTTGAGCATTCTTTCATGTGTTTGTTGGTATATCAGTCTGTATATCTTGTTGGTATATCAGTCTGTATATCTTCTTTGGAGAAATGTCTATTTAGGTCTTCTGCCCATTTTTGGATTGGGTTGTTTGTTTTTCTGTTATTGAGTTGCATGAACTGCTTATAAATTTTGGAGATTAATCCTTTGTCAGTTGCTTCATTTGAAAATATTTTCTCCCATTCTGAGAGGTGTCTTTTGGTCTTGTTTATGGTTTCCGTTGCTGTGTAAAAGCTTTCAAGTTTCATTAGGTCTCATTTGTTTATTTTTGTTTTTATTTCCATTTCCCTAGGAGGTGGGTCAAAAAGGATCTTGCTGTGATTTATGTAATAGTGTGTTCTGCCTATGTTTTCCTCTAAGAGTTTGATAGTTTCTGGACTTACATTTAGGTCTTTAATCCATTTTGAGTTTTTTTTTGTGTATGGTGTTAGGGAGTGATCTAATCTCATACTTTTACATGTAGCTGTCCAGTTTTCCCAGCACCACTTATTGAACAGGCTGTGCTTTCTGCACTGTACATTCCTGCCTCCTTTATCAAACATAAGGTGACCATATGTGTCTGGGTTAATCTCTGGACTTTCTATCCTGTTCCATTGATCTGTGTTTCTGTTTTTGTGCCAGTACCATACTGTCTTGATTACTGTAGCTTTGTAGTATAGTCTGAAGTCAGGGAGCCTGATTCCTCCAGCTCCATTTTTCGTTCTCAAGATTGCTTTGGCTATTCGGGGTCTTTTGTGTTTCCATACAAATTGGGAAATTTTTTCTTCTAGTTCTGTAAAAAATGCCAGTGGTAGTTTGATAGGGATTGCATTGAATCTGTAGATTGCTTTGGGTAGTAGAGTCATTTTCACAATGTTGATTCTTCCAATCCAAGAACATGGTATATCTCTCCATCTATTTGTATCATCTTTAATTTCTTTCATCAGTGTCATAATTTTCTGCATACAGGTCTTTTGTCTCCTTACGTAGTTTTATTCCTAGATATTTTATTCTTTTTGTTGCAATGGTAAATGGGAGTGTTTTCTTGATTTCACTTTCAGATTTTTCATCATTAGTGTATAGGAATGCCAGAGATTTCTGTGCATTAATTTTGTATCCTGCAACTTTACCAAGTTCATTGATTAGCTCTAGAAGTTTTCTGGTAGCATCTTTAGGATTCTTTATGTATAGTATCACGTCATCTGCAAACAGTGACAGCTTTACTTCTTCTTTTCCGGTTTGGATTCCTTTTATTTCCTTTTCTTCTCTGATTGCTATAGCTAAAACTTCCAAAACTATGTTGAATAAGAGTGGTGAGAGTGGGCAACCTTGTCTCGTTCCTGATCTTAGTGGAAATGCTTTCAGTTTTTCACCATTGAGGATGATGTTGGCTGTGGGTTTGTCATATATGGCCTTTATTATGTTGAGGAAAGTTCCCTCTATGCCTACTTTCTGCAGGGTTTTTATCATAAATGGGTGTTGAATTTTGTCAAAAGCTTTCTCTGCATCTATTGAGATAGTCATATGGTTTTTCTCCTTCAGTTTGTTAATATGGTGTATCACGTTGATTGATTTGCATATATTGAAGTATCCTTGCATTCCTGGAATAAACCCTACTTGATCATGATGTATGATCCGTTTAATGTGCTGTTGGATTCTGTTTGCTAGTATTTTGTTGAGGATTTTTGCGTCTATGTTCATCAGTGATATTGGCCTGTAGTTTTCTTTCTTTGTGACATCCTTGTCTGGATTTGGTATCAGGGTGATGGTTGCCTCGTAGAATGAGTTTGGGAGTGTTCCTCCCTCTGCTGTATTCTGGAAGAGTTTGAGAAGGATAGGTGTTAGCTCTTCTCTAAATGTTTGATAGAATTCTCCTGTGAAGCCATCTGGTCCTGGGCTTTTGTTTGTTGGAAGATTTTTAATCACAGTTTCAATTTCAGTCTTGTGATTGGTCTGTTCATATTTTCTATTTCTTCCTGATTCAGTCTTGGCAGGTTGTGCATTTCCAAGAATTTGTTCATTTCTTCCAGGTTGTCCATTTTATTGGCATAGAGTTGCTTGCAGTAATCTCTCATGATCTTTTGTATTTCTGCAGTGTCAGTTGTTACTTCCCCTTTCTCATTTCTAATTCTATTGATTTGAGTCTTCTCCCTGTTTTGCTTGATGAGTCTGGCTAATGGTTTATCAATTTTGTTTATCTTCTCAAAGAACCAGCTTTTCGTTTTAATGATCTTTGCTATCGTTTCCTTCATGTCTTTTTCATTTATTTCTGATCTGATTTTTATGATTTCTTTCCTTCTGCTAACTTTTGGGTTTTTTTGTTCTTTCTCTAATTGCTTTAGGTGCAAGGTTAGGTTGTTTATTCGAGAAGTTTCCTGTTTCTTAAGGTAGGATTGTATTGCTATAAACTTCCCTCTTAGAACTGCTTTTGCCGCATCCCATAGATTTTGGGTCGTCGTGTCTCCGTTGTCATTTGTTCCTAGGTGTTTTTTAATTTCCTCTTTGATTTCTTCAGTGATCACTCCGTTATTAAATAGTGTATTGTTTAGCCTCCATGTGTTTGTGTTTTTTACAGATCTTTTCCTGTAATTGATATCTAGTCTCATAGTGTTGTGGTTGGAAAAGATACTTGATACAATTTCAATTTTCTTAAATTTACCAAGGCTTGATTTGTGACCCAAGATATGGTCTATCCTGGAGAATGTTCCATGAGCACTTGAGAAGAATGTGTATTCTGTTGTTTTTGGATGGAATGTCCTATAAATATCAATTAAATCCATCTTGTTTAATGTATCATTTAAAGCTTGTGTTTCCTTATTTTTTTTCATTTTGGATGATCTGTCCATGGGTGAAAGTGGGGTGTTTAAGTCCCCTACTATGAATGTGTTACTGTCGATTTCCCCTTTTATGGCTGTTAGTATTTGCCTTATGTATTGAGGTGCTCCTATGTTGGGTGCATAAATATTTACAATTGTTATATTTTCTTGGATCGATCCCTTGATCATTATGTAGTGTCCTTCTTTGTCTCTTCTAGTAGCCTTTATTTTAAAGTCTATTTTGTATGATATGAAAATTGCTACTCCAGCTTTCTTTTGGTTTCCATTTGCATGAAATATCTTTTTCCATCCCCTTACTTTCAGTCTGTATGTGTCTCTAGGTCTGAAGTGGGTCTCTTGTAGACAGCAAATATATGGGTCTTGTTTTTGTATCCATTCAGCCAATCTGTGTCTTTTGGTGGGAGCATTTAGTCCATTTACATTTAAGGTAATTATCGATATGTATGTTCCTATTCCCATTTTGTTAATTGTTTTGGGTTTGTTATTGTAGGTCTTTTCCTTCTCTTGTGTTTCTTGCCTAGAGAAGTTCCTTTAGCATTTGTTGTAAAGCTGGTTTGGTGGTGCTGAACACTCTCACCTTTTGCTTGTCTGTAAAGGTTTTAATTTCTCCATCAAATCTGAATGAGATCCTTGCTGGGTAGAGTCATCTTGGTTGCATGTTTTTCTCCTTCAACACTTTCAATATGTCCTGCCACTCCCTTCTGGCTTGCAGAGTTTCTGCTGAAAGATCAGCTGTTAACCTTATGGGGATTCCCTTGTGTGTTATTTGTTGTTTTTCCCTTGCTGCTTTTAATATTTTTTCTTTGTATTTAATTTTTGATAGTTTGATTAATATGTGTCTTGGCATGTTTCTCCTTGGATTTATCCTGTATGGGACTCTCTGTGCTTCCTGGACTTGATTAACTATTTCCTTTCCCATGTTAGGGAAGTTTTCTACTATAATCTCTTCATATATTTTCTCAGTCCCTTTCTTTTTCTCTTCTTCTTCTGGAACCCCTATAATTCGAATGTTGGTGCCTTTAATGTTGTCCCAGAGTTCTCTGAGACTGTCCTCAGTTCTTTTCATTCTTTTTTCTTTATTCTGCTCTGCACTAGTTATTTCCACTATTTTATCTTCTAGGTCACTTATCTGTTCTTCTGTCTCAGTTATTCTGCTATTGATCCCATCTAGAGTATTTTTAATGTCATTTATTGTGTTGTTCATCATTGTTTGTTTCATCTTTAGTTCTTATAGGTCCTTGTTAAATGTTTCTTGCATTTTGTCTATTCTGTTTCCAAGATACCGGATCATCTTTACTATCATTATTCTGAATTCTTTTTCAGGTAGACTGCCTATTTCCTCTTAATTTGTTAGGTCTGGTGGGTTTTTATCTTGCTCCTTCATCTGCTGTGTGTTTTTCAGTCTTTTCATTTTGCTTATCTTACTGTGTTTGGGGTCTCCTTTTTGAAGGCTGCAGGTTCATAGTTCCCGTTGTTTTTGGTGTCTGTACCCAGTGACTAAGGTTGGTTCAGTGGGTTGTGTAGGCTTCCTGGTGGAGGGCACTAGTGCCTGTGTTCTGGTGGATGAGGCTGTATCTTGTCTTTCTGGTGGGCAGGTCCACATCTGGTGGTGTGTTTTGGGGTGTCTGTGGCCTTATTATGATTTTAGGCAGCCTTTCTGCTAATGGGTGGGGTTGTGTTCCTGTCTTGCTAGTTGTTTGGCATAGGATGTCCAGCACTGTAGCTTGCTGGTCGTTGAGTGAAGCTGTGTGCTGGTGTTGAGATGGAGATCTTTGGGAGATTTTCGCTGTTTGATATTATGTGGAGCTGGGAGGTCTCTTGTGGACCAATATCCTGAAGTTGGCTCTCCCACCTCAGAGGCACTGCACTGACTCCTGGCTGCAGCACCAAGAGCCTTTCATCCACACGGCTCAGAATAAAAGGGAGAAAAAGTAGAAAGAAAGAATTAGTAGAAGTAGAAAGAAAGAAAGTAGGGAGGGAGGGAGGAAGGAAGGAAGGAAGAAGGGAAGAAAAAAAGAAGGAAACAAGATAAAGTGAAATAAAATATAGTAAGATAAAATATAATAAAGTTATTAAAATAAAAAATAATTATTAAGAGAAAAAAACAAAATAACGGACGGATAGAACCCTAGGACAAATGGTGGAAGCAAAGCTATACAGACAAAATCTCACACAGAAGCATACACATACATACATACTCACAAAAAAGAGGAAAAGGGGAAAAAATAATAAATCTTGCTCTCAAAGTCCACCTCCTTAATTTGGGATGATTCGTTGTCTATTCATGTATTCCACAGATGCAGGGTACATCAAGTTGATTGTGGAGCTTTAATCTGCTGCTTCTGAGGCTGCTGGGAGAGATTTTCCTTTCTCTTCTTTGTTCTCACAGCTCCCAGGGGCTCAGCTTTGGATTTGGCTCCGCCTCTGCGTGTAGGTCGGTGGAGGGCACGTCTGTTCTTCGCTCAGACAGGACGGGGTTGAAGGAGCCGCTGATTCGGGAGCTCTGGCTCACTCAGGCCGCGTGGGGAGGGAGGGGCACGGAGTGCGGGGCGAGCCTGCGGCGGCTGAGGCCAACAGGACGTTGCAGCAGCCTGCGGCGTGACGTGCGTTCTCCCGGGTGAGTTGTCCCTGGATCCCAGGACCCTGGCAGTGGCGGGCTGCACACGCTCCTCGGAAGGGAGGTGTGGATAGTGACCTGTGTTCGCACACAGGCTTCTTGGTGGCGGCAGCAGCAGCCTTAGCGTGTCATGCCCATCTCTGGGGTCCGCTCTTTTAGCCGCGGCTCGCGCCGGTCTCTGGAGCTCTTTTAAGCAGCGCTGTTAATCCCCTCTCCTCGCGCACCAGGAAACAAAGAGGGAAGAAAAAGTCTCTTGCCTCTTCGGCAGGTCCAGACTTCTTCCCAGACTCCCTCCCGGCTAGCCGTGGTGCACTAACCCACTGCAGGCTGTGTTCACGCTGCCAATGCCAGTCCTCTCCCTGCGCTCCGACCTAAACCTGATCCTCAGCTCCCAGCCCCGCCCGCCCTGGTGGGTGAGCAGACAAGCCTTGCGGGCTTGTGAGTGCTGGTTGGCACTGATCCTCTGTGGGAAATCTCTCCGCTTTGCCTTCTGCATCCCTGTTGCTGCGCTCTCCTCCGCGGCCCCGAAGCTCCCCCTCTCCGCCACCTGCAGTCTCCGCCTGCGAAGGGGCTTCTAGTGTGTGGGAACCTTTCCTCCTTTACGGCTCCCTCCCACTGGTGCAGGTCCCGTCCCTATTCTTTTGTCTCTGTTTATTCTTTTTTCTTTTGCCCTACCCAGGTACGTGGGGAGTTACTTGCCTTTTTGGAGGTCTGACGTCTTCTGCCAGCGTTCAGTAGGTGTTCTGTAGGAGTTGTTCCACGTGTAGATGTATTTCTGATGTATCTGTGGGAAGGAAGGTGATCTCCGTGTCCTACTCTTCCGCCATCTTCCCCCTCTCTCTATATAAGGTTGCTTTTTAAAAACTTTTTGTTATTGGTGACTACAGTTTATCTATTTATTCATTTTTATTTTTGTCTGCTTAATCAACATGAAAAAAATCATGTTTTTCTATCAGCTATTGAAAATTTTTTATCTTCAGCTCATTGAGTACTGCCCCTCCCACATTGTTGCTATATGCTTTCTTGTACTTCTCTTAGACATGTGTTGGCCTTGATCATTCTAATCTTCATATCTCTTTTCTTTGTTCCGTTTTATCTCTTTATCTCTCTATATTCCATTCTGGATAAGAATTTTATATCTGTTTCCCCCCCCCCTCTTCATTAGTGCTTCTGTGAATGTTGTCTAATCAGTTTTCTGACCAAAGCCATTGAGTTCATTCAGTTAATTTTGATAATGCATATTCTTCATAATTAAATTTCTCTTTGATTCTTTTCCAAATTTTCCTATGTTTTTCTTTTTTTTCCCATATATGTATATTTTTTTCACAGTATGATAATATACTTAACATCATTTCTCACAGCAAGGATACACATGGTGCCTGACCATGCAAATATTCCTGATAAATATTATCAAGTAGTCATACCTAGCAAAAGTCTATATTGATTTTGAATTCAAAGTTTATAAGTAGAATTGGACAATATTACAAAGCTATTTTCATTGAACTCTTAGGAATCCTAAAACCATCTTTTAAAAAAATCATTACTAAAATTCATGCTGAAATAATAAAATGATTCTACTAGGAAACTATGTCCTTTAATGATAAGTATTTGAAAGAAGTCCTGTTCATGCTGTCCTGTTTCTTCCTTATGGTTTTATAACTTCCGTTATCTTTTTAATCAATTTAAATTCTGTTATTTTAAAGTCTATTTCAGATTGTTCTCTTTTCTCAGGTTCCTGGGGTGCTCATCCTTCTGTTTGTTGTGTCCCCTATCTTTCATGGTGGATTATTTTCCCGTGTGTTTTGTGAATTTAGATGTTAAATGATAAGTTTTAAAATCTATGTTTATTTATACTATCCTGAATGTAAACATGAGGTTTCTGGAGCAGACATCAAAGCGATTATTTCTTTTTTTTCTTATTTCTTTATTTCAGTGCTATTATCTCTTTTATCAGTAACTGCCTTAGTTCTCCTTGCCCCACTTCTTTCCTCCTTCTAGGGTGAGGTGATGAGAGCCAAAGTCACTCTACATGTACTGAAGTCTGTACTGCAGGAGAGAAACTCTTTAGTTACAATTCTTCCAGTTTATATAGGATGGTTTAAATAGCTGTCACACTCCCTTCCAGAGAGAGGGTGAGAAACCCAATCTCTCTAATGTAAATAAGAAGAAAAGAAAGAGAAAGGGAAGGTTTCTGGGTTCTTACCCTTTGGAATGTAAATACATGTCTCCAGAGAGAAGATAAGACTACTTACTGTCTCTGGGCTTACAATGCCTAGAATATCTCTTTGTCTCATCCCCCTATGAAAGCTAAACACATACTCCCAGGAAGGTAAATCTCTCAGAAGTTTTCTCAGTCATCATTTAACTTCTAAGAAGTGTTATCTAACTCAGCATCCAGTAAAATTTGCTCAGAAAGGCCTAATCATGTAGAAACTTGAAAATACTCATTTCCTGGCAATAACATCTTCAGTGGAACTCTTTTTTTTCACTCCTATGGGAATCCCACGTGGCCTAACTTATAAGAATTTTTTTCCAAAATTCTTTTGCTTTTGCTTCTTCCAAGTATCCCAGGGATATCACTGGGCCAGGATATATATATATATATATATATATATATATATATATATATATAAAGTTATTGGATTGGGGATTTCTGTTAATAAACAGGCAGTTTAATTCGGTTTCCATACCTTTGTAATTTCCCATCTGAGACACTTTACCTACCTTGTGGATATCTGGGGAGAAAATGTTCCAAGCAGAAGGAATAGTAAAGGCAAAACTTGCGAGTGTTAGAAGGACCGTGTGGCTGGAGGGTGGGCGGGTGACGGGCAAAATGGCAAGAATGAAGTTAGAGAGGTAGTGGGAAGGTAGCAGGAGCTTGTAGGGCTTTGGATTTTATGCCAACTGATATGGGAAGCCACTGGATGGCTTGGAGCAGAGAAGGGGCATAATCTGACTTTTGATTTAAATGGGTCTCTTTCACCGTTGTGTTAAGATGGATAACTGGTAGGATTATCATGTTCAGTACTGATTCCCTTCAGCCTGTAAGAGAGAAGTTGACTTCTTTTAGAGCTCCGTGGAAACCAAATACTTAAGGCAATCAATCCTGGTAGAATGCTTTAGTGGCAAAAATAGGTCAGTAGCCTGCCACATCCTATAATAGCAGCTACAAGCTTTATACCCTAACTCCTACAGGAGAGGCTGCTGTCTCCTAACTGAAGAATGCCAATGTTGATGGAAGAGGGTTGAAGGCCAAGTTTCTGCCATGACATGATTACTATATTTGGATCCCTCTGTGATCATAACAGGGTAGAGATTGGTGCCTTCCTAATTAGGTACCTTAAAAGTTCTACAACCCAATGGCTAGAGTTTGATGTCCAGTCCTGTTTGATCCGTGTTTGTTACCTCAGAATTCAGTGGGCAAAGAGGAACTCATGCTAATGCACATGCTTGTTTCTTTTGCTATAAATTTCCTGAAGTAAAAGCTGTTCCAGAAGGCCTGGTGTTTGATTGTTTGCTCTTGTTTTCATGACAAAGACTCAAAGGGTGGGATAGGGGTGGAGTATGGGTAGGAGCAGGGAGAGCAATAAGGTAGCTATTGAAATTACTCAGGTGAGAGATAATGGCTTCTTTTACCAAGATGGTGGGGTAGAGGGTGGTAAGAAGCAGTCGCATTTGAGCTATATTTAGAAGGAAGAGCTGTTAGGATTTGCTGATGGAATGAAAGTGAGAGAAAAAGAAGAGTTATAATAATTTCATGGTTCTTGTTTTGCCCAGTTGGAGGAAGCAAGTTTCCATTTATTGAGGTGGGAAGAGTATGCACACTCAATAAATGTATATTGAATGAAGTAATAAAGGGAAATTAATAGAAGATTGAAAAATGTGTATAAACATAAGATCCTGTACCATCAATATGTTGTTGGTAACTAAACTAAAAGCTTAAAAAGAAGGCAGGGTCTATTTCGTTCACCACTGCATATCTAGCAATGGATATAGTACCTTGTATATAATGCAGTCTGTCTGTATCTGTCTTTCTGTCTGTATCTCTGTCTCTGTGTATATATGTATATGTATTTTGAATAAATGGATGAATGTAGGAATGAAGAGATGGATGGATGTGACTGACATGCTTTGCTCTTTAGGTGCTGCAGAAATGTCACAGCGAATACTGATTGTATTGTCTTGATACCAACATAAGTCCTTTTTTGGTTTGGGAGAGGCTTATGTTTTGTCCTTGTACTTGTGCGTATGGTCTTAGCACAACATTATAACTCAATGAGATTAATTTTTCAATATTCAGTACAGCAAATATTTTCTGTCCAGAGGAACTTTATTGTGCAAGTACTGCAGAAAACTACAAATTATCACTCTGTTTTTGTCTTCTCCTGATAATAATAATCCTTTACCCTTAAAAAAATTGCTTAGCATTTAAGAGTACATTCACAATTGTATGAGACATGCAGGATGGGCATTATTAATAGTTATTTTAGTTAATAGAGATCTGAAATCAGAAGTATCTTGCTCTAGGTCACAGAACTAGTAAGCTATGATGCCATGATTTAAATTGAGTTTATTCAGCTAAACAATTCTGCCTCTTAACCAGCTGTGGCGGTGGTAGCGTCGGTATCTGAAACTAAGTACTTTGTGTTGGGCACAAGAGAGCTATGACCAACCCAGGCAGGTGATATAGCAGAGGACAGAGGTGTGAATCCTGGCCTAAAATTTCTTTAGCAAGTTATTTTATTCACTTCTCTAAGACTCAATTTATTCATCTGAAAAATGGGTACAAATCTACTTTCTCAAGGGTTTCTCTGAGAATTGAATAAGATAGTGTATTAAATACATAGTATAGTACTTGCCTTACAGTACATACCAAGATAATAGTACCTGACATTATTATTCTATGCTCAAGCCCTCTCCATTGTCACTCTCTGTCTCTAGTACCATCAGTACCAATATCTGGGGGTGATTTTTGTTTTCTTTTTTATCTGCTCCACACATACCTCATTTCTGTATCTTCCTTTTCTCTCTCCTTAACCTTTCATGGTATATTAATCTACTGTGAATCTTCTGCTGTTTTCTATTTCTATAGACATTATCTGTTAATGACACTTCAGAATTCTGAGGGATGTTCAAGAAAAACACAGTATTGCCTAATTTTCTCCTGACTGAATTTTCATTTTTTACCAGTTTGCAGTTTTTTTAAAAAAAAAATTAATTAATTAATTTATCTGCACCGGGTCTTTAGTTGCAGCATGAGGGATCTAGTTCCTTGACCAGGGGTCGAACCTGTGACCCCTGCATTGGGAGCGTGGAGTCTTAACTGCTGGACCATCAGTGAAGTCCCCCAGTTTGCAGTTTTTATTGACTGATTAAATTATCAATAGTATGAGGCCCCTGAAACAAAGAATGTATCCAATCTTTGGTGTTCTATAGATCATCTAGATTGTTTTTTATTCTTAGCTCCAAAGTATGACCCACTCCAGTCCCAAATTCTACATGTGGTGAATGATCTAACTGGGATATTTTCCCCATCAACTTTGGCAATACTGTCCATATCCTTTCAGTTCAGTTCAGCAAACGTTTATTGAGCTCCTACTGTCAGTTAGCAATTGCATCATCTGCAAGTAGAGACCTCAATATTGTGCTTGAAGAAATAAAAAAATTTCCCATTCAAAACAAGAAGTCCAGAAGAAAACAAGCCAGAACTGATACAATGATTCCATTATTACCTCAATTTCCCAGCTTCCTACCATCTTTCCAGTCCACTGTTCACAGCATGTGGCTTTTGTCTTCATGCCTGTCATCTCATGAAGCGAGATAGCTACTATTCCAGTGTCACGTGCAAATTGCAGCCTAGAAGTATAAGAAATAAGGGGAAAAAATTGCCAGTATTAAATGAGGAAAACAAAATCTTGTGTCCATTGTTCAGAACTGAATCACAGTCACAAAGCTCCTCTATCTGAAAGTCAGGAAAAAAAAAAAAAAAACAGGAAAATGGATTTGGGATAGGTAACTGGCAGTATTTGTTACTTCCCTTTTCCACAGTCTAGTAAAGGAGAAAAACAGAAATAATTATGAAAAGATGTGGTAATATTGACAAATTGATAATAATAGTCGAAATGTAATATGATGGGAACACAAAAAGAGGAGGGGAGGGACTAACTTAACTCTCAGTTCAATTCACCAACAGTTATTAAATGCTAGATTATACTCTTGGAGATGCAAAGAAGAGTAAAACATTTCTTCATTCTGGGGAGGGTATTAGTCTGCTAGGGCTGCCATAACAAAATACCAGAGACGGGGTGACTTAAATGACAGAAATTTAATTTCTTACAGTTCTAGAGACTGAAAGTTCAGGCTCAAGATGCCAGCAGTGTTGGTGTCTGGTAAAAGCTCTCCTCTTGGGTTGCAGAGAGCTGACTTCTTGCTGTCTGCTCACATGAACTTTTTGTTCTCAAGGAGGGGGAGAGAAGAAATTCTTTGGTATCTCTTCTTAAAAGGATGCTTACAGTATCAGATAAGGGCTCCACCCTTGTGACCTCATTTCACCTTAATTACTTCCTTAGAAGCTGCATCTCTAAGTACAGTCCTACTGGGGGTTAGGGCTTCAACTTATGAATTTTGGGAGGACAGAGACATTCTGTCCAAAGCAGGGAGTTATCACATGCTAGACTGACATGTCCCCTCAGCAGTTTCCATCACCTTTCTGAGGCTGAGTATGGCTTGGAAAAGTGAAGATAGTAGAGATATTGGAGGTAAAAATCAGGGAATATTTTTCCTGGTCTAAGTAAACACAATAAAACCATTAAAAAATAGCTGAGTCCCTCTCATCTTTGCCCTCCCTAGTTCCAGGTGCTCAAGGACTTTTCTCACTGTCATAGCATTGCTGTGTTATGGACTCTAAGCATGGCAGCTCACTCAGATTTAAGTATAATAGAGATCACCCAGGAAACTGCTAAACTATTTTTTGCCCAATGTCATGTTTTCTTTTCTTCTCTTTCCTTGTAGAAATAAGTTTTGTCACAATTGTCAATAAACCTGAAAGAAGAGAAAAATCTGCTTTTCGTCTCAACTATATTCTCTTTTTCCTCTTCTGTTCATTTCAGCAAGCATCCTGAGACATTAAAATGGAGTACCTAATAAACTTGAGGCCGAAAAAGGAAACCAAGAGAAGAAAAATGACAGGAAGGGTGTTTTACATCAAATAGAGAGAAATGACCTTAATATATATCTATTCTACAGCCTTTCTGTCTTTTTTTTTTTTTGCGGTACGCGGGCCTCTCACCGCTGCGGCCTCTCCCGCTGCGGAGCAACAGGTTCCGGACGCGCAGGCCCAGCGGCCATGGCCCACGGGCGCAGCCGCTCCGTGGCATGCAGGATCCTCCCAGACCGGGGCTTGAACCCGCGTCCCCTGAATCGGCAGGCGGACTCCCAACCACTGTGCCACCAGGGAAGCCCGCCTTTCTGACTTTATATATGCTGAATTCCCTAGTGTATAAAACTTCTGTAGGAACACAAGTTCAACTCAAATAACTGCTGTTTCTATTTGAATAGTAAAGTTTAGGAATAGAAGCTGCTAAAAGAAAAATATATTTGTGGAGGTTCTTTGAAAAATTACCCTTCATTTTCTAGTGCAGGTCAACAAATAAGCACCACCAAAATTGAAATCAGAGTAAAAAAAAAAAAAAAAAAAGTGACCCAAACCCAAAACAAATGAAACTATACAATCCCAAATAAAAATTTACCACTAGCAACACCAACAACAAGCCTCACAAATAAATATAAATTACAAAACCCCCAATTATGTTCTTTGTTTTTAGAAGCAGGAACTTTCAGGACTCTCCATAAAGAGCTGGCAACTAGAACCTCTCTTCGTGATCCTGTGATGGAGAACAATTGTGAAGAAATTAGGGCAGAGACAAGACAGATTGATCAAAATATTGAAAAGTGAAGGCTGATTCTGTAAAATAAGAATATGGGGGCTTCCCTGGTGGCGCAGTGGTTGGGAGTCCGCCTGCTGATGCAGGGGGCACGCGTTCGTGCCCCGGTATGGGAGGATCCCACGTGCCGCGGAGCGGCTGGGCGCGTGAGTCATGGCCGCTGAGCCTGCGCATCCGGAGCCTGTGCTCCACAGCGGGAGAGGCCACAGCGGTGAGAGGCCTGCGTACCACAAAAAAAAAAAAAAAAAGAATATGGGTTATCCAACATGCAGAGGCCCAGAGTGAATTTGTATGGTATAAAAGGAATTATAACCAGGTGTTCTCAGTTTCCATTCAGAACTACATAAAAATCAACAAAATAAAAAAGTAAAATCTAAATGTATTAGGGACTTACTGTATAACTGATACTGTACTATATACATATTATCTAGTTTAATCTTCACAATAATTCAGTGACAGATTTTTACTATTCTGATTTAATAAATGTGGATATTGAGGCTAAGAGAAATTAAGAAGCTTGTAGGAAGTTACAAATAGTAGAAAGTAGGAGTCAGGATCAGGATCCGAAACATGCAAGAGTGATAGAAAGAGTATTGTAGTCAGAGTAGAAGATTTTTTTTTTAAGATTTAATTTTATTTATTTATTTTTGGCTGCGTTGGGTCTTTTGTTGCTGTGCGTGGGCTTTCTCTAGTAGCGGCGAGTGAGGGCTACTCTTCATCGTGGTGCGCGGGCTTCTCATTGTAGTGGCTTCTCTTGTTGCAGAGCACGGGCTCTAGGTGCACGGGCTTCAGTAGTTGCAGCACACGGGCTCAGTAGTTGTGACTCGTGGGCTGTAGAGAGCAGGCTCTAGAGAGCAGGCTCAGTATTTGTGGCACATGAGCTTAGTTGCTCCGCGGCATGTGGGCTTTTTCCGGACCAGGGCTTGAACCCGTGTCCCCTTCTAACACATTAGAAGATGTTAAAGCTTCAAAGTTGGGGAAAGTTTGGTGTGTTTGTGTATTTGAAAGACAGCTATTGTGGCTGATATTTAATAACAAGCCTGATGAAGTAGGCAAGGCTAGATAAATAAGACCTTTCTTTTATGCCAAGTGAAGAATTTTGGTTTTTTATCCTAAGGGCATTAAGAAGACTTTAAGCAGGAGAGTGACATGATCCAGTTTAATATTTTAAGATTACTCTGGCTGTAGTTGATTGGGTGAGTGAGTAGTGGTTACTGAGTGAGCAGTGAAATCAGATATCTGTTGCAGTATTGTGAAGTAAGAGATGATGGTGACTTAGCCTGGTGATGGAGACAAAGAGAAGTGGATAGATTCAAGATACATATTTTCAGGTGGTATTTATGGGATTTGATAATGAGTTAGCTGTGGGTTAGTAGTGGAGAGGTTGAAGATGTTATCAAGGCTAACGTCTATACTTCTGGCAAGAGTAACTGGGTTGATGGATGTGTCATTTGCAGATATGGATTAGATTGGAAGATGAAGTCTGAGATGCCTGTGAGAGGTACAGGTGGAAGTGTCATGTAGGTAGTTGCATATGTAGATTTGGAACCTAAAAGATAATTCGGGGTTGGTGATACATATTTGCAAGCTGTTAATATAGAGATATTACTTAAAACAATGAAAGTGATTGAGATTTCCTAGGAAGAGAGTTTAGAGTGAGGAGAGGATTTGGAAAAAAATCTCTGAACAGCTCAAATATTTAGAAATATGGAGGAAAAGAAAGAGGCAAAGGAGTCATAAAAAGAAAAACAAGGAGAGTAGGAAGGAAACAGAGGTTATGATGTTTTACAGGGGCGTTATATTATGGAAACCAAGAAAATAAGAGAAGAAAAGAGAATTCAACTCCTTTGAAAGCTTCTGAAAAGTCAGATAAGACTCATGGAAAACAGTAGATAAGTTAGACATTTGTGAAAGTATTTACAGTGTCATGATGGAAATAAAAGCCAGGTTGGAATAGGTTGAAGAGTGAACTGAATTCTGTTACCAGCAAAATTGCAGATAAGGTGTCCTGATAAAACCTCTAATGTAAAATACCTACAAATACTAGGTAAAGTAGCAACAATAATTTTAAATGCACAAGTGAGCTCACAAGGAAGTAAGGGAAATCCCTGGAGGCCAAAAAAGAAAGGGAGTTAGAAATCAGAGTTGTAGGTGGTTGCTGATATCATGACTGTCCCTGAGGGCATTTGCTGATTTTGGTAAACTTTTAATGACCACAGCAGTGCAGGAGAAAATCCCTACATTCGCATAGGTGGGAAGGTATCACCGAGAATACACATAAAGCTATGTGTTTTACTTTATGATTAATATGAGGATAGAGTTGAAAAAAATATATCTCCCAGTCAACTAAGGAAGATTACAAGGCAAGTTGTCTCCTGGCCTGGACTCTGAGAAGAAATTAATAGAAATATCAAGGCAATATAAGCCTTGAGAATTGGTAACTACTCATATCACTTTCAGGTTAGAATTTGTGTCATCTTTTTTGTCCAAGCAATCTAGAGCTGAGAAGAAAAAAAAAATCTTGATGTAGTTCCAGTTTGATAGCAGTCTTGGGTGATTGGCAGAAGCAAATGCATATCATCGTTCACTGAATGCAGCTTCAGTCCAGGCTTGTCCCTCAGAAAATTTTCAATAAAAGATGAATTGAGAATCCAAACTACAAAATAACTGAGAAATAAGTTGCCATGAGTGAGACATAGCAGAAAATATTCCTAAGCTCTTCAGGTAATGTTGAAAATGTTTAAATAAAGGACAGACTCTCCAAGAAAGTGACAAATACAATAATAAAGATTCAGCAGGTTAGGAAATACAAAATAGAACTTCTAAAAGTAAAAGTTATAATAATTGAAGTAAAAAAGCAGATGACATAAGTGAAGATTAAACTAAAGAAAATAAAAGATTAATGAAATAAAAAATGGAGTTGCAGAAATTATTACAAAGAGATAAAAAACATGAAAGAGTTTATGAGACGTAGAGGTTAGAAAGAGAAGGTCTGACATGTCTCACTGGAATTCCAGAAGAAAAGACTAGAAAAAATGTGGCAGAAGCACTTTGCGAGACCTGGATAAGAATATTCCAGAATTGATGGAACACCTAATTCACTGTTTCAGGAAGCACAGGAAATCCCAACCAAGAAAAATAAGTAGAAAAGAAGAAAGGATGTAAATTAAGGAGCCAAGAATCCACTTCAGGAAGTTAGAAAAAGGACAGAATAAACTCAATAAATACGAAAGAAGGAAATAATAAAGTGGAAAATATGTTGCAAAAGAAGGCAAACAGAATAAGATGAGATTAAACAAGATAAGATTAAAGTAAATCAGTTTCTGAGCTGTTAAATAACACAGAGAGGGAGGGAGCATGGAAGAAAGGAAGGGAGGGAGATAGGAAAGGGGAAGGAAAGCAAGCAAGCAAGAAAGAAGAGAGACAATTAAACGAAAAATTCAAACTACTTTAAATGTGTAAGTGCTTGATAAGCTAAAAGGAAAGAAAGGAGCAAGGCTGTGTGTAAATGGTTCAAGTATAGATGCTAAGTGGATTTATGGTGTTATTTCCCTGAAAGCAATAAAGTTAAGATAGATTTGGAGTATTGTGTCCTCCAAACCGTTCCCTTATCTGAAGCTATTTGCCTGGGTCCTAAATAGAGGCTTCCTATCTGCATGGAAGTATTTAGATCCTCCAGGCAAGAGTGGGATATTTCATTCTTACTGATATAATTTCAAAAGCAGTCTCTGATCACCTATGATTTTAGAGTACAAAGTTTCTTGGTGAATAAGAAAGCAGTCCTCATTCAAAGAAAGGAGTTGTTATGATCCTTTATAGCTGCAGCATTTTCTTGGGAGAAATATTTTTTCCTATTAACCTTACAGCAGGCTTTATCTGCTTCTCATTTCATTGAGGTGAATGACAGGGCAAATTTGTGGTGTCTGAATTATTATTATTATTTTTTACTTTCTCACCCCAAATCTGGTCTCAGAGCCTCTGCTCATCATCTAAAATTTCAAGGAGAATTGAGGAAATTCCAGAATATTGAATATAATGGTTTTAAAAGGAAAAGTTTCCACAAACTAGGAAGCTTTATGTTGTTCCGTATCAATATTCTAACTTATATGAGAAATTCATTGATATCCTTTTGTCATAGGTTTTTTAGATTGGTAGATCAGCAAAATTAGTCCTCATCTTTGTAATGTGCTTTCAAGTGTACAAATTGCTTTAATTTTGATTATCTCATTTGTTTCTCACTATGAACTTCTGAATTTTCATATTAGGAATTGAGGTTAAGAAAGGCTAAGTAATTGCTCAGGGTCATGTAGCAGATTTATGTCTCTAAGGTCTATGATTTGTCCACTGATCCATGCTGCCTTTAAGTTCAAACAATCCTTGGAACTATTTGACATTTGGGAAAGCATTTGCAAGGAGCAAGGTTGATATCAATTTGGGATATGATTGTTTTTGTTTCTCTATCTCAAAATTGTTCTTCTCGCCTCCCTATTTTTATTGTTATACAGCTCTAATTTCAGTTAAAGTTCCAAAGTGAAAATTCTCAAGCGTTCTCCAACCCTGGCTATTTAACCATGTTCATAATTGTGTTTGGGAAGTTTTAAGCTTCAAATTTTCACATGGGTGTTTAGAGTAATGAGTGAGGGGCCACAAATAAATAATGAATGTTACATTAGTTTTCTAGGGCTGCTGTAACAAATGATACAGACTGGGTGGCTTTAACAACAGAAATTAATTTTCTCACAATTCTGGAGGTTAGAAGTTCAAGATCCAGATGTCATTAGGGTTGGTTTCTTCTGAACCTCTCTCCATGGCTTTCAGATGGCTGTCTTCTCTCTTTGTCTTCATGTAGTATTTCCTCTGTGTGTATGTGTCCTAATCTCCACTTTTTATAAGGACACTAGTCATATTGGATTAGCGCCCACCCTAATGACCTCATTTGACTTAAATACTTCTTTAAAGATCCTATCTCCAAAGGCAGATTTTTAAGTACTGGGAGTTAGGACTTAAAAATAAGAATTTTGGGGGGACACAATTCAGTGCATAACAAGTATGTTGTTCATTATTATATTTCTGGAGTCTACCAAAGTTTCCAGAACTTAGTATTTGTTGAATGAAAAAACAGAAAATTAAATTATCAGGATGAGAAGTTTGAAGATTTAAAATGAGAATTGCAAGATTAGTTAGGCAGCTAGTCAACTGGATGGCTGATTAGAACTTCTGTAGAGGGTTAACGGGGATATGAGGAGAAAAAGCATGAAGTAGCAGAATTTTGATTAATGTATGGTTGTAAAATTTCCAGTGTTATTTTTGAGGCACGGACATAGTAAACTTAAGATTTGATAGCAGCCAGGATACTGTCAGTTAGAGGGACTTCTTCCCCCAGAAGGGTGGATAGTTTAAGATGATCTTCCAGCTTTTGGGATAACTATTTCTCACTTCAGCCATTCACTTTTGTATTCCTCCTAATCAGTGTGTAGTCAAAATTTGATCTGTTTTACTTAGCAAAGTCAGATTACCTGAAATAAAACAAAGGGCTAAATTTCTTATATGAATAATTAAATTTAAAAGCCAATTTAGTTTTGCATAAAAGATTAAGTGGAACAGTTACTTGCTGAAAATTACACTACAGTTTGACTTTTTATACAATCAGCGCACATTCTGTTGTGTCTTTCTTCTTTCTAAATAATGTAAAATTGCCATGATTCATTAGTATAAAAGGTTTTGTTAAAATGGCAGAATGTATTTCTTTTCTTTAATATGAAAAAGTGTTTTCTTAAAAGTTTTTAATTTAAAAATAAATTTATATTCTAAATTTAAAAAAGAATTTATTTATGGCAGTGAAAATACTCTATGTGATACTGTAATGATGGGTATGTCATTATACATTTTTGTTTAAACCCATAGAATGTATAACACCAAGAGTAAACAGTAATGTAAACTATGGACTTTGGGTGATTATGATATGTCAGTGTTGATCCTTTAGTTGTAAAAATGTACCACTCTGATGGGGGAATATTGATAATGGGGGGAAGCTATGTATGTGTGGGGGTAAGGGGTACATGGGAAATCCCAGTATCTTTCCTTCACACCCTCCAACTGGTGCCACTGAGTAATATCTTTTCTAACATGGC
This sequence comes from Lagenorhynchus albirostris, assembly GCF_949774975.1. NCBI lineage: Eukaryota > Metazoa > Chordata > Mammalia > Artiodactyla > Delphinidae > Lagenorhynchus > Lagenorhynchus albirostris. The sequence continues at coordinate 62,225,591 of NC_083103.1, read as the reverse complement.
TCCATCAGGACACAGTGGAAATAGCGTAGACATTAGAGTTAGACTCATCTGGGTTCGCACTGTGGTTTCATCATTTATACTCTATGATCTAGTTAAGTTTTTAAAGCCTTATGAGATTGTAAAATGTGAAAAATAGTATTGTGTCTTATAGAGTTGGAGTGAGCATTAAATAAGATGTTTATAAAGTGCCTAGAACATTTACCTAATCAATAGTATTTACTAAATAAATGGAAGCTATTATAACTGATTAGTCTTAACCGATTAACTTTTATGAGAATTTCAAAGCAGTATATATTTATTATGATAAGAATTGTTAATTTTTTAAAGACTCTAAGCAACATTTTGCAATCTCAAAAGTAAAATACAACTAATTTCTTTTAGAAATCTATAACAAAACAACTTCCTTCAAAGTTAACATTAAATGGCACTATTATTTCCTGTGCTAATTAATAGAGCTTATTTTGGATTTGATCTGTCAACATGATGTGGTAGATTGTACATTTTGTGGAGGCATGTTACCTGTCAGACTAGAAATGCCTAGTGAATTTAAAAGATCTTTAAATGTTCTCAAACATTTTGTCTTTAATGTGTTTCACTTTAAAGTAACTCTAAACACTATACCAACACTGTAATTTTCAAACAGATAAATTCAGAATATGATAGTTTGTAACGTAAATTTTTTTCTTTTACTTAAGGGGTAAGGAATTCTTTAAAAAACAAAGCCACAAGTTATATTGTAAGAAATGGGACATGTGTGGCTTTGGGCAAATTGTTTATTATCTCTGTGCTCATTTGTAGAATGGATATAGTGCACCCATTGCATAGAATCTTTTAAGATACTGAATTCCTCAACAACATGCTACTTAAGATATACCAGGCACAGGGTTTGCTGGGGAAGTTTGTACAGGTTGGTCTATCATTGTTTCGTACACATTTATACCCTGGACTTCTGTTGTTTTATCTGTTCTTTTCCTTTGTTTATTCTATTTTTGTTTTATTGTTTTAAATTCTGCCTCCTAATCTATTTTATTTTCTCATGAATATATTATTCTTTATATTATATTGTTATATTTATATTATATTCTTAATTTATAGCCTTTGAATTTCTTTCGCAATCTGCATTTTGGTTAATTTTCACTGTATACTTTTTATTTGTTTTATTTTCTTTATTTTAATATTTTTATCTTTGGTAACTTTATGTTTAAATTTTTATTCCATTGATTTTTTTTAACATTTTTATTCAAATATAATTGCTTTACAATGGTGTGCTAGTTTCTGCTTTATAACAAAGGAATCAGCTATACAGAAGGAGAGTCTATGGCTTCCTATTCTGCCATCTTGCTGATGTCATCCTCCCTTTTCAGCCCTAGTTTTTGAAAAATATTTCTGCTAGGTATAGAATTCTAGGTTGACTTTTTTTAAATGTTAGCATTTTAAAGATTTTGCTGTGCTGTTTTCTGGCTAGCATTATTACCAGTGAGAAGTCTGCTATCATTCTTATTATTTCTCTAGGTATTTCTCTGGCTCCTATTAAGATTTTCTCTTCATTACTGCTTTTAGGCAATTTGATTGTGATGTGGTGTGGGAGTAGTTTTTCTCATATTTATTTTGCTTGGAGTTCATTGAGCTTCTTGAATCTGGGGTTTTAAAAAATTTCACGTATTTTGAGGTATAATTAATGTATACAATTGTAAGATATTTAAAGTGTACATCACAGTGATTTAATATACGTACATATACATCTATTTCATTAACACATCCGTCACTTCACATTTATGTTTTTGTGTTTGAGAACATTTAAGTTTTAGTCTCCTAGCAAGTTTCAATTATACAGTACAGTGTTATCAACTAGAGTCACTATGGTTTTCATTAGATCCTCACACCCATTCCTCTTATAGCTGAAATTTTGTACCCTTTTACAAACCTCTCTCTATTTCTTCACTCCCGGTCCCAGTGGCAGTTCAGAGTTTTTGTCTGTTCTCCCTGCACTGGGTTGGGGTGTAGAGCCAACGTGGGTGGAGTGTTTTTGAGCTCATTAAGAACTTGTTATTAGTTTAGTGCAATCCTGTGACACTCCTGAATGCAAGCCCCATTGGCTTTCAGAGCCAGGCAATCTGGGTGCAGATTGCCTGGCTCTCTCTCAGGTGGCAGCTGCTAAAGCTGGTGTGTCAGATACTGTGTACAAGGTCCTTCCAGAGAGATAACTGTGACTCAGAGCAGACCAAAAGGAGAGGGTATGGGAGGTGTCCACAGTCTTCCCTAGTGTTTGGAGATGATTGCAGTTAGCTTCTAGATGCATGCTAAATTAGAAGCCTGACCTCAGGCAGCATCTTTTAAAGTATGCAAAGAGACCCCTTTTAGGGAAATACTGAGAGATGGGGGTTTGTGCATGCTTACTCTGTGCTGAGCTCTGGGGGTATAGCCAGTTTAAGAATTGCTTTTTTGTTTGCTACTGTCTGTGGGACTAGTGAATGGGAGCCTATTGGTTATCAGAGCCAGGAGATCTGGGGACCCACCCCTTGTGAAGCAGCTGCAAAAGCTGGGGTACAGATGAGTATATTAGCTCCTTCCAGGCAGATACTGGTGACTTGGAGCAGCCTGAAGAGAGAAGGTGGAAAGGTGTGTTCTGGCTTCCCTGGTCTCTGGGGAGGATTGCAGTTAGCCCCTAGATGCAAGTTAAATTAGAATTCTGACCTTCAGCAGCATTTCTTAAAGTGTGTAAAAATAGACCCAGGGAAGACTGGAAGACTGACTGGCATTTTTTGCCTGCTCCCTCTGCACTGAGCCCTGAGGATAGCTACAGCCAGTGCTCCTACAAATGGGTCTCATGGAGTTGCTGCAAGCCTACTGGCTTTCAAAGCTAGGTGTTTTGAGGGGCCACTCCTCAGATGGAAGTCAAATGTTGGGGTACTGGTGTTGAGTACAAACCTTTCCCTTGGCTCATCAGGGAGAAACTGGGATTGTCTTTTTTTTTCCCCAACATCTTTATTGGAGTATTATTCCTCTACAATGGTGCATTAGCTTCTGCTGTATAACAAAGTGAATCAGCCATACGTATAAACATATCCCCATATCCCCTCTCTCTTGTGTCTCCCTTTCACCCTCCCTTTCCCACCCCTCTAGGTGATAACAAGGCACTGAGCTGATCTCCCTGTGCTATGCAGCTGCTTCCCACCAGCCATCCATTCTACATTTGGTAGTGTATATATGTCCATGCCACTCTTTCACCTGGTCCCAGCCCACCCCTCCCCCTTCCTGAGTCCTCAAGTCCACTCTCCATGTCTGTGTCTTTACTCCTGTCCTGCCACTAGGTTCTTCAGAACCATTTTATTTTATTTTTTTTTAAATTCCATATATATGTGTTAGCATACAGTATTTGTTGTTCTCTTTCTGACTTATTTCACTCTGTATGACAGACTCTAGGTCCATCCACCTCACTACAAATAACTCAATTTCATTTCATTTTTTAAAAAATTTTTGTTAACATCTTTATTGGGGTATAATTGCTTTACAATGGTGTGTTAGTTTCTGCTTTATAACAAAGTGAATCAGTTATACATATACATATGTTCCCATATCTCTTCCCTTCTGCATCTTCCTCCCTCCCACCCTCCCCATCCCACCCCTCCAGTCGGTCACAAAGCACCGAGACGATATCCCTGTGCCTTGCGGCTGCTTCCCACTAGCTATCTACCCTACGTTTGTTAGTGTGTATATGTCCGTGACTCTCTCTCGCCCTGTCACAGCTCACCCTTCCCCCTCCCCATATCCTCAAGTCCGTTCTCCAGTAGGTCTGTGTCTTTATTCCTGTCTTACCCCTAGGTTCTTCATGACATTTTTTTTCTTCTTAAATTCCATATATATGTGTTAGCATACGGTATTTGTCTTTTTCTTTCTGACTTACTTCACTCTGTATGACAGACTCTAGGTCTATCCACCTCATTATAAATAGCTCAATTTCATTTCTTTTTATGGCTGAGTAATAGTCCATTGTATATGTGTGCCACATCTTCTTTATCCATTCATCTGTCGATGGACACTTAGGTTGCTTCCATGTCCTGGCTATTGTAAATAGTGCTACAATGAACATTGTGGTACATGACTCTTTTTGAATTATGGTTTTCTCGGGGTATATGCCCAGTAGTGGGATTGGTGGGTCATATGGTAGTTCTATTTTTAGTTTTTTAAGGAACCTCCATACTGTTCTCCATAGTGGCTGTATCAATTTACATTCCCACCAACAGTGCAAGAGGGTTCCCTTTTCTTCACACTCTCTCCAGCATTTACTGTTTGTACATTTTTTGATGATGGCCATTCTGACTGGTGTGAGGTGCTACCTCATTGTGGTTTTGATTTGCTTTTCTCTAATGATTAGTGATGTTGAGCATCCTTTCATGTGTTTGTTGGCCATCTGTATATCTTCTTTGGAGAAATGTCTACTTAGGTCTTCTGCCCATTGTTGGATTAAGTTGTTTATATTTTTAATATTGAGCTACATGAGCAGCTTGTATATTTGGGAGATTTATCCTTTGTCAGTTGCTTGCTTTGCAAATATTTTCTCCCATTCTGAGGGTTGTCTTTTCATCTTGTTTATGGCTTCCTTTGCTGTGCAAAAGGTTTTAAGTTTCATTAGGTCCCATTTGTTTATTTTCGATTTTATTTCCATTTCTCTAGGAGGTGGGTTAAAAAGGATCTTGCTGTGATTTAATCATAGAGTGTTCTGCCCATGTTTTCCTCTAAGAGTTCTATAGTGTCTGGCCTTACATTTAGGTCTTTAATCCATTTTGAGGTTTTTTTTTGTGTATGGTGTTAGGAAGTGTTCTAATTTCTTTTACATGTAGCTGTCCAGTTTTCTTAGCACCAGTTAATGAAGAGGCTGTCTTTTCTCCATTGAATATTCTTGCCTCCTATATCAAAGATAAGGTGACCATATGTGTGTGGGTTATATCTCTGGGCTTTCTATCCTGTTCCAATCATGTATATTTCTGTTTTTGTGCCAGTACCAAAGTGTCTTGATTACTGTAGCTTTATAGTATAGTCTGAAGTCAGGGAGCCTGATTCCTCCAGCTCCGTTTTGCTTTCTCAAGATTGCTTTGGCTATTCAGGGTCTTTTGTGTTTCCATACAAATTGTGAAAGTTTTTCTTCTAGTTCTGTGAAAAATGCCACTGGTAGTTTGCTAGGGATTGCATTGAATCTGTAAATTGCTTTGGGTAGTATAGTCATTTTCACAATGTTGGTTCTTCCAATCCAAGAAGATTGTATATTTCTCCATCTGTTTGTGTTATCTTTGATTTCTTTCATCAGTGTATTATGGTTTTCTGAGTACAGCTCTTTACCTCCTTAGGTGGGTTTATTCCTAGGTATTTTATTCTTTTTGTTGCAGTGGTAAAGGGGAGTGTTTCCTTTATTTCTGTTTCAGAGTTTTCATCATTAGTGTATAGGAATGCCATAGATTTCTGTTCATTAATTTTGTATCCTGCTACTTTACCAAATTTTTTGATTAGCTCTAGTAGTTTTCTGGTTCCATCTTTAGGATTCTCTATGTATAGTATCATGTCATCTGCAGACAGTGACAGTTTCACTTCTTTTCTGATTTGGATTCCTTTTATTTCTTTTTTCTTCTCTGATTGCTGTGGCTAAAACTTCCAAAACTATGTTGAATAATAGTGGGAAGAATGGGCAACCTTGTCTTGTTCCTGATCTTAGTGGAAATGGTTTTAGTTTTTCACCATTGAGAATGATGTTGGCCATGGGTTTGTCATATATGGCCTTTATTATGTTGAGGTAAGTTCCCTCTATGCCTATTTTCTGGAGGGTTTTTATCATAAATGGGTGTTGAATTTTGTTGAAAGCTTTCTCTGCATCTATTGAGATGATCATATGATTTTTATCCTTCAGTTTGTTAATATGGTTTATCACATTGATTTGCATATATTGAAAAATCCTTGCATTCCTGGGATAAACATCACTTGACCAGCGTTTACGATCTTTTAAGTGTGCTGTTGGATTCTGTTTGCTAGTGTTTTGTTGAGGATTTTTGCATCTATGTTCATCAGTGATATTGGTCTGTAGTGTTCTTTCTTTGTGACATCTTTGTCTGGTTTTGGTATCAGGGTGATGGTGGCCTTGTAGAGTGGGTTTGGGTGTAGTCCTCCCTCTGCGATATTTTGGAGAGTTTGAGAGGATAGGTGTTAGCTATTCTCTAAGTGTTTGATAGAATTCACCTGTGAAGCCATCTGGGCCTGGGATTTTGTTTGTTGGAAGATTTTTAATCACAGTTTCAATTTCAGTGCTTGTGATTTGTCTGTTTATATTTTCTGTTTCTTCTTGGTTCTTTCTCAGAAGATTGTGGTTTTCTAAGAATTTGTCCATTTCTTCCAGATTGTCCATTTTATTGGTGTATAGTTGCTTGTGGTACTCTCTCATGATCCTTTCTTTGTATTTCTGCAGTGTCAGTTTTTACTTCTCCTTTTTCATTTCTGATTCTATTGATTTGAGTCTTTTCCCTTTTTTTCTTGATGAGTCTGGCTAATGGTTTATCAGTTTTGTTTATCTTCTCAAAGAACAAGCTATTAGTTTTATTGATATTTGCTATCGTTTCCTTCATTTTTCATTTATTTCTGATCTGATGTTTATGATTTCTTTTCTTCTGCTAACTTTGTTTTTTTTTGTTGTTGTTCTTCTTCTTTCTCTAGTTGCTTTAGGTATAAGGTTAGGTTGTTTATTTGAGATGTTTCGTGTTTCTTGAAGTATCGTTGTATTGCTATAAACTTCCCTCTTAGAACTGCTTTTGCTGCGTCCCATAGATTTTGCGTCATTGTGTTTTCATTGTCATTTGTTTCTAGGTATTTTTTGATTTCCTGTTTGATATCTTCAGTGGTCTTTTGGTAATCTAGTAGTGATTGTTTAGCCTCCTTTTTATTTTTTACAGTTTTTTATCTGTAACTGATATCTAGTCTCATAGCATTAAGGTTCGAAAAGATACTTGATACGATTTCCATTTCCTTAAATTTACCTAGGCTTGATTTGTGACCCAAGCTATGACCTATCCTGGAGAATGTTCCATGAGCACTTGAGAAGAAAGTGTATTCTGTTGTCTTTGGATGGAATGTCCTATAGATATCAATTAAGTCCATTTTATCTAATGTGTCATTTAAAGCTTATGTTTCCTTATTTATTTTCATTTTGGATGATCTGTCCATTGGTGAAAGTGGGATGTTAAAGTCACCTATATGATTGTGTTACTGTCGATTTCCCCTTGTATGGCTGTTAGCATTTGCCTTATGTATTGAGGTGCTCCTATGTCAGGTGCATAAATATTTACAATTGTCTCTCTTCTTGGATTGATCCGTGATCATTATGTAGTGTCTTTTGTCTCCTGTAATAGTCTTTATTTTGAAGTGTATTTTGTCTGATATGAATGTTGCTACTGCAGCTTTCTTTTGATTTCCATTTGCATGGAATATCTTTTTCCAACCCCTCACTTTCAGTCTTTATGTGTCCCTAGGTCTGAAGTGGGTCTCTTGTAGACAGCATATATATGGGTCTTGTTTTTGTATCCATTCATCCAGTCTATGTCTTATGGTGGGAGCATCTAATCCATTTACATTTAGGGTAATTAGCAAAATGTATACTCCTATTACCATTTTCTTAATTGTTTTGGGTTTGTTATTGTAGGTCTTTTCCTTCTCTTGTGTTTCCTGCCTAGAGAAGTTCCTTTAGCATTTGTTGTAAAAGCTGGTTTGGTGGTGCTGAATTCTCTTAGCTTTTGCTTGTCTGTAAAGGTTTTAATTTCTCTGTCAAGTGTGAATGAGATCCTTGCTGGGTACAGTAATCTTGGTTGTAGGTTTTTTCCCTTTCATCACTTTAAATATGGCCTGCCCCTCCCTTCTGGCTTGCAGATTTTCTGCTGAAAGGTTAGCTGTTAAGCTTATGGGAATTCCCTTGTATGTTATTTGTTGCTTTTCCCTTGCTGCTTTTAATATTTTTTCTTTGTATTTAATTTTTGATAGTTTGATTAATTTGTGTCTTGACATGTTTCTGCCTGGATGTATCCTGTATGTGACTCTCTGTACTTCCTGGTGTTAATTGACTCTTTCCTTTCCCATATTAGGTAAGTTTTCAACTATAATCTCTTCAAATATTTTCTCAGTCCCTTTATTTTTCTCTTCTTCTTCTGGGACCCCTATAATTCGAATGTTAGTGTGTTTAATGTTGTCCCAGGGATCTCTGTGACTGTCCTCAATTCTTTTCATTCTGTTTTCTTTATTCCGGCTCTGTGGTAGTTATTTCCACTATTTTATCTTCCAGGTCATTTATCTGTTTTTCTGCCTCAGTTATTCTGCTATTGAGTCCTTCTAGAGAATTTTAAATTTCATTTATTGTGTTGTTCATCATTGTTTGTTTGTTCTTTAGTTCTTCTAGGTACTTGTTAAACGTTTCTTGTATTTTCTCCATTCTGTTTCCAAGATTTTGGATCACCTTTACTATCATCACTCTGAACTCTTTGTCAGGTAGACTGCCTATTTCCTCTTCATTTGGTGGGTTTTTACCTTGCTCCTTCATCTGCTGTGTCTTTCTCTGTCTTCTTATTTTGCTTAACTTCTGTGTTTGGGGTATCCTTTTTGCAGGCTGCAGGTTTGTTGTTCCTGTTGTTTTTGGTGTCTATCCCCAGTGGCTAAGGTTGGTTCAGTGGGTTGTGTAGGCTTCCTGGTGGAGGGGACTCGTGCCTGTGTTCTGGTGGATGAGGCTGGATGTTGTGTTTCTGGTGGGGAGGACTGCGTCTGGTGGTGTGTTTTGGTGTGTCTGTGACCTTATTATGATTTTAGGCAGCCTCTCTGCTAATGGGTGGGGTTTTGTTCCTATCTTGCTAGTTGTTTGACATAAGGTGTCCAGCACTGTAGCTTGCTGGTCTTTGAGTGGAGCTAGCTGTTAGCGTTGAGGTGGAGATCTCTGGGACAGCTTTTGCTGCTTGATATTACGTGTAGCTGGGAGGGCTCTGGTGGACCAATGTGCTGAACTTGGCTCTCACACCTCAGAGGCACAGGCCTGACACCCGGCTGTATCACTAAGACCCTGTTAGCCACATGGCTCAGAAGAAAAGGGAGAAAAATAAATAAAATGAAAAGAAATAAAATTTTTGAAATAAAAAGAAATTATTAAAAATAAAAAATTAAGAAGTAATAAAATAAAGAAAAAAGAAAGAAAGAAAGAAGAGAGCCACCAAACCAAAAAACAAATACACTGATGATAAGAAGTGCTAAAAACTATACTAAAAACGAACAACAACGACAAAAAATGGACAGACAGAACCCTAGGACAAATGGTAAAAGCAGAGCTGTACAGACAAAATCACACAGAGAAGCATACACATACACATTCACAAAAGGGAAAAAGGAAAAAGAATATATATATCTATATATAAAAAAAAGAGAGCAACCAAATCAATAAACAAATCTACCAATGATAATAACTTGAAATATTAAACTAAGATAAACATAAAACCAGAAACCAGTCAATTGCATACAGGAAACCTCATGTCTACAGTTGCTCCCAAAGTCCACCGCCTCCATTTTGGGGTGATTTGTTGTATCTTCAGGTATTCCAGAGATGAGGTTCTATCTGTAGACTGACGACTCTTCAGATTTTATTTGTACTAAAGCTCTTCAGTGAATTTGCTCATTTAACAAAAGTTTTTGAGCACCTCTATCATGAGGATCAGGTACTATTTTAGGCAAGTAAACAACATACACAGAAAATTTCTCGTAGAACTGCATTGTAGTGGGTAAAATGGGCAGTAAAATAAGTAACTAAAGTATATAAAATGTCAGATAGTGATAAGGGCTTTAGAGAATAAAGCAGGGAGAGGGGAGAGAGTGTGCCAGGATGAGAGGAGCACTGCAATTTAAAATAAGATGGCTCAGGAAAGTCTCACTTTTGAAAAGGTAACTTTTGAGCAAAGACCTAAAAGAGAGGAGGCAGTGAACAAGTGAGTATCTGAGAGAAGAATATTGCAGTCAAAGAACATAGCAAATGCAAAAGCCTTACCATGGTATGTTACTCTGCGTTATCTCTTCAGCTAATGGGTTTGCATCTGAAAATTGGCTCAGGTCTGGGAACTGAGACTTTGACTTTTTATTGGGGAAACCACATTCAGCCTCCTGCTCCTTTTTACTTGCTTTTTGTGATTATGTATGTTAAGCAGCATCCTTATTGGCTGCCTTTTTTTTTTTTGCCCTTGTGTACACCATGCTCTATTAACCACCTCCAAAACTCCTAGTGTGTCAAGCCCCTTGGCTCTTCCTCTGACATTGCCACTCATTACAGTAATTGCTGCCTCCTGCCTTCTGGCAGTTAAATGCTGCCACTTTGCAACTCTGTGACCATCTATCCTTCCATTCTCCCAGCCCTGTAAATAACCCACTATTGAATTTCTTAGTGATGCTGATGCCCCTCTTTCTAGTACATCCCTAATGGCCTCAGTGAATGATGTGTTCTCAGGACCTTTGTGTGGAACATAATCCTGAATCCTCTGGCCTTTTGAAATACGTATGTTCCAGCATGCCTACTTTCCTTAACCTCTTTGTTCCTGCTTCTACCATCTTTCAGGGAAGCACAAGCATTTCTGCTTTACTGAAGGTTACTATTGTTTTTCCCAGGCTTCTCAGTGCCAATTCAGCAGAAAGTTTGCCCCATCCCTGGAGTTCCTGGTGAAGTTATTAAAGCCCATGTCTAAGTGTCTCCAAGTTGAAAAATTCATGCTTATCTACTCTGACATTCCAGCCCACTTAGCAAGTACCCTCAAAATCTAATTCCAGGTGTACTTCCTTGGTTGCTGCCAGTATATGCCAGCTAGTTCTTATAATTCTTTAGATATATTCTTTCCTCCCTTACCAGACTCAGGAAGTCATCAACTGGACTTAACCCTTGTTACTGGTCTGACAGTGAGAAGAGGTTGGGGCAGCTCTTGGGGTGGGGGGCATCTGTTTCCTTGTGGAAGAGAAGCGTCATCCATATTCTGCTGGTCACAATTTAGTCATCTGGCTGCGTCTAACTCCAAAGGAAGCTTGGTAATGGAATCTGTGTTCTGAGGAAGCAGAGGTAATAGGTTTGGTGAGCATGTAGCCAATTTCTGCCAAAATGTCTCTAGGACTTAAAAGAGCATATTACCTTGCAAAGAAATGGCTCTTTTCCAGCTCTTGACATGCTGCATTTTAGGCAAAGAGTAATTCCACTGGGATTAATTTTCTTCTTGTGTAGCAATAGCTGCAAATGTTTGGTCAAGCATACTTCCCACCAGTGCTTCCTACCATACGTGGTCACTAGATTTCAGTATTTATTTTCCAGTTTATATTTTTAGATTATGTTTCATATGTTTTAATTATACTTAATTATGTCTCATTACATATTTTTGTGTTTCTAAAAGATTTTCTATATTGGTAAGTTTTAAATTGGGATTAAAAATTTTCCATTGTAAAACATGTTGAGTTAGCAGGTGAATGAAATAGAACCACTGAACATAAGGTAAATATTGTATAATGGAGGATATGTACTTGCAAGGTTGATTCTCAATCAAATCACACTTAGCCATTGGTAGATATTTAAAAATTGGAGACTTGATACAATGATTAGAAAACAGGTTGGTAAAAGAATTATAAAGAGCTCGAAGAGGTTATAGACTTGAGTTGTCCTTGTAATGATTCACATACAAAAGAACAGCTTGATGAAAGATGAAACAAAGAAAAATCATTAGTATGAACTTATCCTCTCAAAATGCAGTAGACCTAATTTAGCAGGTAACGAGCCTCATCTCCTATTACAAATCATTTTAGAAAAAAAATTCCCTCATTTACAGAATTTTGCTTATTATTTAATCATTTGACATTTAAATATGGTTTGCATCATCAGTGATATTTTTTATGAAGGGGAGCAATATTTTTATTTCACACATGAAGAAACAGAGGTATTGACTGTGTAGCACATTTAAGGCTCATATACGTCTGGATTGGAATTTTAATGGATTGTATCTGACTTTCAGGCTTAATGTTTCCACATATCATAGAGAAAATTTAATCATAGACTATTAAAGTTGGAAGTGATCTTAAAGAGAGGCTCCCCATTATAATTGAGGAAAATGAGGCTCAGAGAGACTAAATAATTTCACTGTTACACAGTTAGTTCACCCATTTACCCCATAGGTATGTTTTATGTTCTATGTAACAAGTACTATGTTCTAGTTATTGTGCTAAATTCTGAATGAACAACAATGAATCCTGCCCTCAAGGGGCTCATAGTTTGATGGAGGAGATTGACATCTTAAAGGGTATTAAGAGAAACGGCTATAGTTGATCAAAACTCAGTGATGGATCTTAAGCAGGGGAATTTTCTAACCCAATTTATATTTTATAAAGATTATACTAGTAGTAATATGGAGATTTTTTTTTCTATTCTGCTTTTCTCTATTCAGAACATTCCAGGTTTCCCCCTCCTCCACCATGGGAAGTCTTTCCTGGTACCATCAGTTTATATTATTTGCTACTGTTGTATGCTGTCATATCTCTGTACTTTGCCTAACAACTTACTCTGTCTGAAGAAAACTCTTGATTTCCCTTTTGTTATCTCTCATATTTTCTTATTTCTAACTTCCTCATCCCAGTTAATGGCACCACCATACATCCAGGTTTATCATGCTAACCTCTGACAAATCATCTTTTTTTTTTTTTTTTTTTTTTGTGGTACGCAGGCCTCTCTCTGTTGTGGCCTCTCCCGTTGCGGAGCACAGGCTCCGGACGCGCAGGCTCAGCGGCCATGGCTCACGGGCCCAGCCGCTCCGCGGCATGTGGGATCTTCCCGGACCGGGGTACGAACCCGCGTCCCCTGCATCGGCAGGCGGACTCTCAACCACTGCGCCACCAGGGAAGCCCATGACAAATCATCTTTGATTCTTCATTCTCCTCACCCACACATCCAATCTATTATCAAGTCTCACTGACTATACCTTTAAATATACCTTGAATATATTTACACTTCTTGCATATTCTGTTGCTGTTACTCTAGTCCAAGCCACCATTATCTCTTGCTTGGATTGCTTTTGTGGTTGCGTTACTGGTCTATCTAATTCTGCATTTGCTCCTGGAATCCATTTTTCCCACAGCAGCGAGAAGTCTCCTTTAAAAATGTAAATTTGATCATTTTATTTCCCTGCTTTAAACTTTCCATGGCCTTCCATTGCACTTAGGATAAAATCCAAGTTTTTACCATGTTCTGCAAAGCTCTACATGATGTATTCTCTACTGAGCTTTCTGACCGTATCTCCTATTCTTTCTTCCTTGTTCAGTGTGCTTCAGCTTGGCCCTGTCTGAGGTCTTTTACACTGTTTCTTTCTCCTGCATAGGATATTCTACTTCTGGATCTTTTCATGGATGATTCCTTATCTTTTTGGTCTTAGCTCGCATCAGAAGAGCCTTCTCCAACTACCCAGATTAATTAGGCTTCCTGACATTTCCCACTTACTCTTTATCATATCACTATTTATTATATTTTAATAGCACCTACCACTATTTGAACTTATCCTATTTTTAAAATTTAAATATTTTTTTTCTGAGAGGAGGATCCTTGTCTTTCATTCACTATTATATCCTCAAAGCTAGAAGAGTGCCTTCCCATACTGTTGGATGCTCAATAATATTTTTTAGGTGAATGAATCATAACATATACCACACTTTGTACTATTAATAATTTATCTCTCTCTGAAAACTTATTGACTTATTGGTCATTTATTGACTAAGTGAATAAATGACCAATTCAGTGATTGAGTCTGGAGTCAAAGAGGTTACTTTGGAGACTACTGCAGTGATAAATTGAAAGATAAAGAGGACCTTAACAAAACCAGTGGCAGAAGGGAATGAGAGATTTAAGAAACACATAGGAGATATACTGGAGTAGACTTAGTGCCTATTATAAAACATTGGTTATGAAAATGGAGGGGTCAGAGTTTGCATGAGAGTGTAGATGATGGTACCATTTACAAAGAGGGAAGACAGGCTTGGAGTAAACTGGATAAGGGGAAGAAGTGAGGTGAGATAAGGGAAGAAAGTAGTGAGTTTAGGTTTGGACTTGAGCTTGTGATACCTGTACATAATCCAGCAGAAATTTTAATAGGATATATATTTTTTGGTGCTCAGGAGAGATGTATAACTGGCTTTATAGATTGGTGTGGTAGGAGAACAAAGGGAGGGGAATATATCACGAAAGCTGAGGGAGAAATGGCAAGAATGAAAGAGTGATTGTTAACAGTATCAAATGATGCAGAAAGTTTTAATAACTAGAAACTGGAAAGTGTTCATTGGCATTAAAAAAAATTCAAATCCATTGATGATCTTATGAGAACCATTCCAGGTGAGTGGTTAGGGAGCTACTTAGTGACAGAGACAAGGGTAGAATTCATTATTCAAACTTTGTCACAGTTACCGCTTGCTCCATGATGCCTGTTCTGATTCTCCTCCAATGAGGTGTGAACTTTCCTCTTTTTTAAACCCTGTTGCACTCATTATATTCTGTCCTCGGTGTTTCTTTCTGACTGCTAATTAGGGAGACTTTCATTTTATCATTTAGATTTACAAATGGAAGATGGAAAAAGTCTCAATACTAAGCAGTCATATATTATATATTTTTTTATTTAAAGTGACTATAAATGGCTATTGCAGATTTAAAGGAGAAATAGTACATTTTGAGATGCAAATATGTACTGTTCAAAACACAAGTAAAATTCACAGGATGCATAGACTCTGCTTAAAATGAGAGGTAGCCCTTTCTGAGATGCCCAGAGTAAACATTTCCTTTCATTTGTGACTTGTTTACTAGATGGTGCCCAACCCTCACCTCATCCTTCTGTTTGTCCTTCATTTCATCTCTGAATCTCTTCTCATTTCTGAGATTTATTTCATCTTTAAATTACCCGGTCACTCATTCCATCTCCATCTTTAAACCAATCTGAATTTTAATCAATTTCTGACCCCACCCTTTTTCCCACCCTATCCTTGACCTCATCTCAAAGGGTTGAGACTTAGGAATGATGTGCCTATCTTAACACATGGTACACAATAATCATAAAAGCTGAAAGCTGAATCATTTGCTTTTAGGAGGTGTCAAAATGCTCCAATGCCAAAATGTCCCTGAATCGAAGCTCTTGAGTTAAATGGACATGTCAAGATGCCACTGTGCTTCTCACAGGTGTTTACTTGAGATCATATTAGTTTTGAGTTTACTCAACCAAATTATCCACTTCATAGGGTTAACTAGACTCAACGTTTCATAAACTTTCTAACACTGGTGTCTGTGAGTTCTTCCAGGAATCCCCATTCTACCTGCTGTGCTTTTATACCCACTCACAGGGAGTCCAAGTCTATCTTCTAATACGTTGTTAGAGATGAGAATATGGGATGAGAATATGTGTGTGTTTACTTGATTTATTTCACTCTTAAAAAGAATCATAATATTTTTTAGGTGAATGAAAAGTCATTATAATAACTTTCTCCTAATTTAGAGACCAACGTTTTTAGAACTCAATTTTCAAAAACAATCTATAACCAGAAACTGAGCGTAAGACACTTCTGGGCTAATAAAATATAGTTTGCCATAAAGCTTCTGCACTCAAAACTTTATGTAGCAAATTAAACATCTGCACAAAGGCATATTCCTAGGAAAATGACAGATGACAGCCTGACTCATGGGAGAAATAAGAAAAATGTCTTACAATATAGTAAAATAATTGGTGATTAGAAGAGGACGGGAACTAACATTTATCTCACATTTGCTATGTGCCAATCATCTTAAATATATTATCTCACTGAATCCTTATCACAGTCCTATAAAGTTCTGTTCTTTTTGTACGGGTGAGGAAACTGAGATCCAGCAACTGTTACATGATTTGCCCAAGGTCACACAGCTAATAATAGAGGGGAGAAAAAGCAGACATTTAAAAATAATAATGGCTAACAATTATTTTGTGCTGGACATGATTCTAAATCCATTATGTGTATCAACACTTTTTTTTTCCACACACAGACACACACACACTGTATTTTATTTTTACAAGAGATAAATAAACTGACACCAAGCATTGTAAATGGATGACCACAACAAAAGCAACAATGATTGCAATTACCAAACACGAAACACACTCATACTATGTCATAATATTGACATTCAGTCCAGTAATCCTCCACTGTAACAGCTCCTTTACTTTGCAGTGAAGATTAATTTGTATATTTTTTGCCTCTAAGTCCTTGTGGGATTTTTTTTTATTCAAACAGAAAGTCACAAAAATTATAATCATCCTCATCAGTTCACTCAGTCCCATGTAATTAATTTTTTTTCATCTTGATCTTCTGTTAGCACTTTTATGAATTCATCAGTTTTCCATTAGAGTTCTGAAAATGCTTATTCATTCAGTTCAGCAGTATAGTCAGTTACCAGAAACCTGTACTTGTCAGAGTCTTTTCCATGAATTCCTTGAAGATGAAACCCTTTTATAGGAACATTTTTGTAAAAACATCAGAGTACACCCAGAACTGTCTGTAAATGACAAAAGAGTTAAAAATGACCACGGCTAAAGATTTGATGAAAGTTCATAATAATGCAGTTGACAAGGAAATTTAGTTATTTCTGAGGTGTACATTTTAAAGAATTATGACTTATAACATTATACCAGAACATAAGATTTTTAGAAATTTCATGTAATGTCTGAAACATTTATATTAACATATTTCCATACAAATAACCCAAAGAAAGTTTAGTATTAGTTGTTTTGTTTGTTTCCTTGTTGTTGGTACTGCAGGTTCTTATCAGTCATCAGTTTTATACACATCAGTGTATACATGTCAATCCCAATTGGCCAATTCAGCACACCACCATCCCCACCCCACCGCGGTTTTACCCCCTTTGTGTCCATACGTTTGTTCTCTACATCTGTGTCTCAATTTCTGTCCTGCAAACCAGTTCATCTGTACCATTTATCTAGGTTCCACATACATGCGTTAATATACGATATTTGTTTTTCTCTTTCTGACTTACTTCACTCTGTATGACAGCCTCTAGATCCATCCACGTCTCAACAAATGACTCATTTTCATTCCTTTTTATGGCTGAGTAATATTCCATTTTATATATGTACCACAACTTCTTTATCCATTCATCTGTCGATGGGCACTTAGGTTGCTTCCATGACCTGGCTATTGTAAATAGTGCTGCAATGAACATTGGGGTGCATGTGTCTTTTTGAATTATGGTTTTCTCTGGGTATATGCCCAGTAGTGGGATTGCTAGATCATATGGTAATTCTATTTTCAGTTTTTTAAGGAACCTCCATACTGTTCTCCATAGTGACTGTTTCAATTTACATTCCCACCAACAGTGCAAGAGGGTTCCCTTTTCTCCGCACCCTCTCCAGCATTTGTTGTTTGTAGTTTTTCTGGTGCTGCTCATTCTAACTGGTGTGACGTAATACCTCATTGTAGTTTTGTATCAACACTTCTAATCTTCACAACAGCTTGATGAAGTAAATAGTAGTATCACAGTTTTACAGATGAGGATATTAAAGCCCAAAGAGGTTAAGTAACTTCCCTGAGTTGAACAATAAGAGAAAGAGGTGGAATTCAAGTCCCAAAAGTCTAATTTCAGAGCCTATGCCTTTTACCTAGTAAGATAAAATGCCTTTGCCAAGCATTTATGATATTATTAAGAAAAGAGGGCACTAACTTGTAGTTCCTATTCTCCTTCCTTCTGATATCCAGCTCTCACTTCTTGTCTCCAGGAAGTTTCTTTTTTTCCTTCAAGCATTTATAAAACAAGGCTTTCTAATATGCAGTCTGTCTTCTTAACCATTACTTTATACTCTGTTAATACTTGCTAACTTTTTGTTTTACACGTTGTTTCCTTTAATCCCAGCAACAGCTCCATAAAACTATCATCTCTGTGTTAAAAACTGAGGAAACAAAGACTTAAAGTGATAAAGTAACTTGGCTAAGTTCATATGGTAAACATGGAGCAGATCCAGAAGTCAAAACTATATTTGGATGACTCACACATTTTTGGCGGGCATGTAAAATGGCACAGCCACTCTGGGAGAGTGTCTGATACTTCCTTATAAAAATTAAACATGAAATTACCATATGTTCATACAAAATCCTGTACATGAATGTTTACAGCAGCTTTGGTTGTAATAGCCAAAATCTGAAATCAATGAAGATATCCTTCAGTAGGTGAATAGTTATACAATCTGTGGTACAGTCATACCATGGAATACTACTCAGCAATAAAAGGGATGAACTATTTAAAAAAAATTTTTTTTTGGAGTATAGTTGCTTTACAATGTTGTGTTAGTTTCTGCTGTATAACGAAGTGAATCAGCTATATGCATACATATATGCCCTCCCTCTTGGACCTCCTTCCCACCACCCGCATATCCCATCCATCTAGGTCACCACAGAAAACTGAGCTGAGCTCCCTGCACTAAATAGCAGGTTCCCACTAGCTATCTGTTTTACACATGGCAGTGCACAGGCATCAATCCCAATCTCCCAATTCATCCCCCCATCCCATGTCCACACTTTGATTCCCTACATCTGTGTCTCTATTCCTGCCCTGCAAATAGGTCCATCTATACCATTTTCCTAGATTCCACGTACATAAATTAATATACAGTATTTGTTTTTCTCTTTCTGGCTTACTTCACTCTGCATGACAGACTCTAGTTCCATCCACATCTCTATAAATGACCCAATTTCATTCCTTTTTATGGCTGAGTAATATTCTATTGTATATATGTACCACATCTTCTTTATCCATTCGTCTGTCGATGGACTTAGGTTGCTTCCATGTCCTAGCTATGGTAAATAGTTCTGCAGTGAACATTGGGGTGCATTTGTCTTATTGAATTATGGTTTTCTCTGGGTTTATGCCCAGTAGTGGGATTGCTGGGTCATATGGTAGTTCTATTTTTAGTTTTTTAAGGAACCTCCATACTGTTCTCCATAGTGGCTGTATCAATTTACATTCCTACCAGCCGTGCAAGAGGGTTCCCTTTTCTCCACACCCTCTCCAGCATTCATTGTTTGTAGATTTTTTGATGATGACCATTCTGACCGGTGTGAGGTGATACCTGATTGTAATTTTTATTTGCATTTCTGTAATAAGTAGTGATATTGAGCATCTTTTCATGTGCCTATTGGCTGTCTGTATGTCTTCTGTGGAGAAATGTCTATTTAGGTCTTCTGCCCATTTTTTAATTGGGTTGTTTTTTTTTTGATATTGAGCTGCATGAGCTGTTTTTATATTTTGGAGATTAATCCCTTGTCAGTTGCTTCATTTGCAAATACTTTCTCTCATTCTGAGGGTTGTCTTTTCATCTCATTTATAGTTTTCTTTGCTGCGCTAAAGCTTTTAAGTTTAATTAGGTCCCATTTGTTTGTTTTTATTTTCATTACTCTAGGAGGTGGGTCAAAAAAGATCTTGCTGTAATTTATGTCAAAGAGTGTTTTTCCCTGTTTTCCTCTAAGAGTTTTATAGTGTCTGGTCTTACATTTAGGTCTTTAATCCATTTTGATTTTATTTTTGTGTGTGGTGTTAGGGAGTGTTCTAATTTCATTCTTTTACATGTAGCTGTCCAGTTTTCTCAGTACCACTTATTGAAGAGGCTGTCTTTTCTCCATTGAATATTCTTGTCTCCTTTATCAAAGATAAGGTGACCATATGTGCTTGGGTTTATCTCTGGGCTTTCTATCCTGTTCCATGGATCTATATTTCTGTTTCTGTGCCAGTACCATACTGTCTTGATTATAGTAGCTTTGTAGTATAGTCTGAAGTCAGGGAGTCAGATTCCTCCAGCTCCGTTTTTCTTTCTCAAAATTGCTTTTGCTATTCGGGGTCTTATGTGTTTCCATACAAATTGTGAAATGTTTTGTTGTAGTTCTGTGAAAAATGCCATTGGTAATTTGATAGGGATTGCATTGAATCTGTAAATTGCTTTGGGTAGTATAGTCATTTTCACAATATTGATTCTTCCAACCCAGAACATGGTGGTACGTGTCTCCATGTTTTTGTGTAATCTTTGATTTCTTTCATCAGTGTCTTATGGTTTTCTGAGTACAGCTCTTTGCCTCCTTAGGTAGGGTTATTCCTAGGTATTTTATTCTTTTTGTTGCAGTGGTAAATGGGAGTGTTTCATTAATTTCTCTTTCTGATCTTTTGTTGTTAGTGTATAGGAATGCAAGAGATTTCTGTGCATTAATTTTGTATCCTGCAACTTTACCCAATTCACTGATTAGCTCTAGTAGTTTTCTGGTGGCATCCTTAGGATTTTCTATGTATAGTATTATGTCATCTGCAGACAGTGTCCGTTTTACTTCTTGCTTTCCAATTCATATTCCTTTTATTTCTTTTTCTTCTCTGATTGCTCTCACCACTATTATTCAACATTGTTTTGGAAGTCCTAGGCATGGGATGAACTACTGATAAATAGACTAGCTTGGATGAATCTCCAGGGAATTATACTGAGAAAAAAAATAGCCAATATCAAAAGATTACATACTATATGATTTCATTTACATAATATATTTGGAAAGACAAAATTTTAGGAATGGGGGACAGAATAGTGGTTGCTATGGGTTAGGGATAGAGGTGAGAATGGGGTGAGGTGAGTGGGATTATAAAAGGAAGGGTATGAGAGATCTTTGTGGTGATCACATAGTCCAGTGTCTTGACTCTGGTGGTGGATGCAGGAACCTACACATGTGATAAAATTGTATAGGATTAGATATGCATGCATGTGTATGTACATGCACAGATGAGTATAAGTAAAACTGAGGAAATATGAATAAAATCAGTTGGTGGTATCAATGTCAAAGTCCTGGTTTTGATACTGTACCATATATGGTATTGCAACTATAGTTTTTTAGCTACCATTGGGGGAAACTGGGTGTAATATACAAAGCATCTCTATATTATTTCTTTAAAAATGCAATTACGTCAATTAAAATTTCAGTTAAAAGTATATCAGGGCATGAATAGTCCTGCAGGAAAGAAGGACAGATAAGAGGTACAATAACAGTTAAGTAAAAAGAAAATTGTATTACAGAAGTATTAGCTCTGTATATGCTTATACATTCTTAGAAGGTACTCTGAGTGAATACAAAGTCTTCATGATAGTTATCTACAGATGAAGGATTATGAGTAAGTTTTTTCCTTTATTTTCCCTTTTTCTTTTAACTATGTCTATCTTTTGTTTTTCTAAATGAATTTATATTAGTTCTATTATAAAGAAAAATTAAACAGATCTATACTGGTTATAAAAAACAAACGAGGTTTGTTTCACTCTAAAATCTGTGCTCGTAAGCATTACGTGAGAAAATTATTAACTGGATTGTTGAATAGAGTTTATATATGAAAGCTATAGTACTTTGACAGTTTTGTCCCATTTGTACCCAAACCCAGTGACATGAGGTTAAATCTGAGCTACAGCAAATATTTTGGGAGCTATATGGGCTATCCATAATTGGTAAATTTTGCTTTATTTTATAATTTAGCTCATATTGCATCATGAGTATCTCCCCATGTCATTAAAGTTTTAAAAAATTGGATTTTTAATAAATTCACAGTATTTTATTCAGTAGATATATAATGATTTTCATAACTAGACTGATAGTATAGGATAAGTAGATTTTTTTCCACTTTTATCGTATTAAAAAAGACACCATATTCAACATTCTCAATCATATAATTTTTTTCCCCTCTTTTGAATTATTTCTTTGGTATAAATTTTAGAAAGTAGGATCGTTAAGTCAAAGGGTATAGGTATTTTCATGGCTCTTGCAATATATTGCAAAGTTATAGTCTAAATTTTTTTTCAATTTAAAGTGTTACCAGTGATGTGTGAGTGTACTAATTTTACCATAAGCTAACTAAGATTGAGTATTAATAATTAAAGATTGACTATTTATAATATGTATTTCCTTTATGGTAAATTTTCTATTTATATCCTCATATATTTAACTGCCAGCACCTCCATGTTGTTTTAATATGCATTTGCTGTAGACTGGATGTTTGTATCCCTCCCAAATTTATATGTTGAAAACCTAATGCCAGTGTGATGGTGTTAGGAGGTGAGGCCTTTGAGAGGTAATTAGGTCATGAAGGCAGAGCCCTCATGAATGGAATTGGTTCCCGTATTATAGAAGTTCGAGAAAGCTCCCTTGCCCCTTCTGCCATGTGAGGATACAGTGAAAAGTTGGTAGTCTGCAATCCAGAAGAAGGCTCTCACCAGAACCTGACCATGCTGGCACCCTGATCTTGGACTTCTAGCCTCTGGAACTGTGAGAAATAAATTTCTGCAGTTTATAAGCCATCCAGTCAATGGTATTTTGTTATCGCAACAGACTAAGATAGCAATATTAAACTTTTTTGAAATTATAGATATTAACCTTTTGAAGTTTATAAAGTAAGTATTTTCCAGCTCTATTACTTTCCTTTTTATTTTGGTATTTTACTTTAAAAAATACTGATGTTTCAAATTTCATGTATTTAACAGCATTTTCTTTGTTAGATACTCTGCTTCAAACCTTAGAAAATCAACATCTATCAAAAGACCTGGAAGTAGTCTATTCTGTCTTCTGTAATATGAAATCTGTAATTTCACTTTTAGGTTTTTCTTTTCTTTTTGGTTTCTGGGGTAAGGCATGGATTTATGTTTTTTCATGCTCTAGAAGAACTAAGTCCAATGGTTAAAGATAGCCATGGAAACAAACTAGCAGCATGATACGGGGGAATAAGTATGAGCTTTGGAGTTGGTTACATCTGTTTTTGTGTGTTTACTCTTGGCTAAGTTTCTTAATTCTAAATCTCTATTTCTTTATTTGCAAAATGGGAATAATAATAGTACTTACCTTAAGATGGTTGTGAGCTTGTAAAGCACTAAAAACAGTACCTGGCATGCTTGTAAAGCACTAAAAACAGTACCTGGCATGTGGTAAGCACTCAGTAAATGCCTGCTATTTTTATTATCGCTGTTATTACTACTATTATTATTGTTATGGAATCTCTATCATTGTCTAAGTAAAACTTGTTCCATAAGTAAAACTTAGATCTTGTCCTCTCAATCTTATAGGCTACTCAGGGAGATAAATAACGTCGAACTCATACTTGTAATTGAAGTTAGAAAGTGAGCAATATTATAGGACAAATATAAAAGATAATTGAAAATTAAATATAGGAAGGTTATTCTAGTTGGTTAAAGTAAGGTTTCTTTGGAGCATTATTTACAATTAGGGGAATGGAACAAAGGGAATTCTAGGCAGAGTTAGCAATATGAACAAAAGTAAAGAGAAAAAGGAGGGACCTTCAAGATGGCAGAGGAGTAAGACGTGGAGATCACCTTCCTCCCCACAAATACATCAGAAATACATCTACATGTGGAACAACTCCTACAGAACACCTGCTGAACACTGGCAGAAGACCTCAGACTTTCCAAAAGGCAAGAAAATCCCTACGTACCTGGGTAGGGCAAAAGAAAAAAGAAAAACGATACAAAAGAATAGGGACGGGACCTGCACCTCTGGGAGGGAGCTGTGAAGGAGGAAAGGTTTCCACACATTAGGAAGCCCCTTCACTGGTGGAGATGGGGGGTGGGTGGGGAGGAAGCTTTGGGGCCACGGAGGAGAGCGCAGCAATAGCGGCACAGAGGGCAAAGTGGAGAGATTCCTGTACAGAAGATCGGTGTCGACCAGCACTCACCAGCCTGAGAGGCTTGTCTGCTCACCCGCTAGGGCGAGTGGGGGCTGGGAGCTGAGGCCGGGATTCAGAGGTCAGATCCCAGGAAGAGGACTGGGGTTGGCTGTGTGAACACAGCCTGAAGGGGGCTAGTGTGCCACAGCTAACTGGGAGGGAGTCTGGGAAAAAGTCTGGATCTGCCTAAGAGTCAAGAGACCATTGTTCTGGAGTGCGCAAGGAGAGGAACTTTCTTCCCCGTCTGCCCACAGAAGGCAGAGCACAACCTAAATGAGCTCCAGAGACGGGCGCGAGTCGTGGCTATCAGCTTGGACCCCAGAGACGGGCATGAAATGCTAATGCTGCTGCTGCAGCCACCAAGAAGCCTGTGTGCGAGCACAGGTCACTGTCCACACCTCCCCTCCGGGGAGCCTGTGCAGGCCACCACTGCCAGGGTCCCGTGATCCAGGGACAACTTCCCCGCGGGAACACACGGCACACCTCACGCTGTTGCAATATATTACTGGTCTCTGCTGCCGCAGGCTTGCCCTGCATTCCAATTATAACTACTGTGCCCATCCCTCCCCCTGGCCTGAATGAGCAAGAGCCCCCTAATCAGCTGCTGCTTTAACCCCCTCCTGTCTGGGTGGTGAACACACGCCTGAGGGCAACCTACACGCAGACGTGGGGCCAAACCAAATCTGAACCCGGAAGAGCTGTGCGAACAAAGAAGAGAAAGGGAAAACTCTCCCAGCAGCCTCAGGAGCAGTGGATTAAATCCCCACAATCAACTTGATGTACCCTGCATCTGTGTAATACCTGAACAGACAACGAATCATCCCAAAACTGAGGCGGTGGACTTTGGCAGCAACTGTAGACTTGGGGTTTGCTGTCTGCAAGTGATTTGTTTTTAATGTTCATCTTAGTTTACTTTTTAGCACTTGGTATCATTGGTGGATTTGTTTATTGGTTTGGTTGCTCTCTTCTTTGTTTTATTATTTTCTTTGTTTTTTAATTTTAATAATTAAAAACAACTTTTAAAAATGTATTATTTTTAAAAAGTTTTTATTCTGCCTTTTATTCTTCCTTTTCTTTGCCACCTGGCTGACAGGGTCTAAGTGCTGCTGTCAGACCTGACTGAGCCTCTGAGGTTGCAGAGCCAAGTTCAGGACATTAGACCACCAGAGACCTCCTGGCCCCACGTAATATCAATCGGCGAGAGCTCTCCCAGAGATCTCCATCTCAACACTAAGACCCAGCTCCACCCAACAGCCAGCCAGCCCAGTGCTGGACACTTCATCCCAAACAACTAGCAAGACAGGAACACAACCCCACCCATTACAGAGAGGCTGCCTAAAATCATACTAAGTCCACAGACACTCCAAAACACACCACTGGACACAGCCCTACCCACCAGAAAGACAAGATCCAGTCCCACCTACCAGAACATAGGCACCAGTCCCCTCTACCCAGAAGCCTACACAAGCCAGTGAACCAACCTCACCCACTGGAGCAGATACCAAAAACAAAGGGAACTGCAAACCTGTAGCCTGCAAAAAGGAGACCCCAAACACAGTAAGATAAGCAAAATCAGAAGACAGAAAAACACACAGCAGATGAAGGAGCAAGATAAAAACCCACCAGACCTAACAAATGAAGAGGAAATAGGCAGTCTATCTGAAAAAGAATTCAGAGTAATGAGAGTAAAGATGATCCAAAATCTTGGAAATAGAATGGAGAAAATACAAGAAACGTTTAACAAGGACCTAGAAGAACTAAAGATGAAACAAACAACTATGAACAGCACAATAAATTAAATTAAAAATTCTCTGGAAGGAATTAATAGCAGAATAACTGAGGCAGAAGAACGGATAAGTGACCTGGAAGATAAAATAGTGGAAATAACTACTGCAGAGCAGGATAAAGAAAAAAGAATGAAAAGAACTGAGGACAGTCTCAGAGACCTCTGGGACAAAATTACACACACCAACATTTGAATTATAGGGGTCCCAGAAGAAGAAGAGAAAAAGAAAGGGACTGAGAAAATATTTGAAGAGATTATAGTTGAAAACTTCGCTAATATGGGAAAGGAAATAGTCAATCAAGTCCAGGAAGCGCAGAGAGTTGCATACGGGATAAATCCAAGGAGAAACATGCCAAGACACATATTAATCAAACTATCAAAAATTAAATACAAAGAAAAAATATTAAAAGCAGCAAGGGAAAAGCAACAAATAACATACAAGGGAATCCCCATAAGGTTAACAGCTGATCTTTCAGCAGAAACTCTGCAAGCCAGAAGGGAGTGGCAGGACATATTTAAAGTGATGAAAGGGAAAAACCTATAACCAAGATTACTGTACCCAGCAAGGATCTCATTCACATTCGACAGAGAAATTAAAACCTTTACAGACAAGTGAAAGCTGAGAGAATTCAGCACCACCAAACCAGCTTTACAACAAATGCTAAAGGACCTTCTCTAGGCAGGAAACAGGAGAGAAGGAAAAGACCTACAAAAACAAATCAAAACAATTAAGAAAATGGTAATAGGAACATATATATCGATAATTACCTTAAATGTAGATGGATTAAATGCTCCCACCAAAAGACATAGACTGGCTGAATGGATACAAAAACAAGACCTGTATATATGCTGTCTACAAGAGACCCACTTTAGACCTAGGGACACTATAGCCTGAAAGTGAGGGGATGGAAAAAGATACTCCATACAAATGGCAATCAAAAGAAAGCTGGAGTAGCAATTCTCATATCAGACAAAATCGACTTTAAAATAAAGACTATTACAAGAGACAAAGAAGGACACTAACTAATGATCAAAGGATCAATCCAAGAAGAAGATATAACAATTGTAAATATTTATGCACCCAACAAAGGAGTACCTCAATACATAAGGCAAATGCTAACAACCATAAAAGGGGAAATCGACAGTAACACAATCATAGTATGGAGCTTTAACACCCCACTTTCACCAAGGGACAGATCATCCAAAATGAAAATAAATAAAGAAACACAAGCTTTAAATGACACATTAGACATGATGGACTTAATTGATATTTATAGGATATTCCATCTAAAAACAACAGAATATACTTCTCAAGTGCTCATGGAATATTCTCCAGGATAGATCATCTCTTTGGTGACACATCAAGCCTCGGTAAATTTAAGAAAATTGAAATCATATCAAGTATCTTTTCCGACCACAACACTATGAGACTAGATACAAATTACAGGAAAAAAACTGTAAAAAATACAAACACATGGAGGCTGAACAATACGCTACTAAATAACCAAGAGATCACTGAAGAAATCAAAGAGGTAATCTAAAAATGGGCGGAAGACCTAAATAGACGTTTCTCCAAAGAAGATATGCAGATTGCCAGCAAACACATGAAAGTATTCTCAACATCACTAATCATTAGAGAAATGCAAATCAAAACTACAATGAGGTGTCACCTCACACCGGTCAGAATGGCCATCTTCAAAAAATCTACTAACAATAAATGCTGGAAAGGGTGTGGAGAAAAGGGAACCCTCTTGCACTATTGGTGGGAATGTAAATTGATACAGCCACTGTGGAGAACAGTTCCTTAAAAATCTAAAAATAGAACTATCATATGACCCAGCGATTCCACTACTGGGCATATACTCCAAGAAAACCATAATTCAAAAAGAGTCATGTACCACAGTGTTCATTGCAGCACTGTTTACAATAGCCAGGACATGGAAGCAACCTAAGTGTCCACCGACAGATGAATGGATAAAGAAGATGTGGCACATATATACAATGGAATATTGCTCAGCCATAAAAAGAAATGAAACTGAGTTATTTGTAGTGAGTTGGATGGACCTATAGTCTGTCATACAGAGTGAATTAAGTCAGAAAGAGAAAAATGCCGTATGCTAACTCATACATATAGAATCTAAAAAAAAATATGGTTCTGATGAACCCAGAGACAGGACAGGAATAACAATGCAAACGTAGAGAATGGACTGGAGGACACTGGGAAGGGGAAGGGTAAGCTGGGTCGAAGTGGTGGAGTAGCATTGACATATATACACTGCCAAATGTAAAATAGCTAGCTAGTGGGAAGCAGCTGTATAGCACCGGGAGATCATCTTGGTGCTTTGTGACCACCTAGAGGGGCGGGTTAGGGAGGTTGTGAGGGAGAGGCAAGATGGAGGGGATATGGGGATATATGTATACATGTAGCTGATTCACTTTGTTGTACAGCGGAAACTAGCACAACAGTGTAAAGCAATTATACTCCAATAAAGATGTTAAAAAAAAAACATATTGGTCTTTCAAAAAAAAAAGTAAAGAGAAAAAATATCATGCACAAGATTCAGTTTGACTAGAATATAGTGATCAAGAAAGAGAGCTTGGGTAAATATGGTTGGAAGCCTAGAATGGGATCAGATTGAAGACTTGAATGTCAGGGTAGATTAAGACCATTCTACAGAGAAGGTGGTTGACATTGACAGGTTTTTTTTTGCTGTACGCGGGCCTCTCACTGTTGTGGCCTCTCCTGTTGTGGAGCACAGGCTCCGGACGCTCAGGCTCAGCGGCCATGGCTCACGGGCCCAGCTGCTCCGCGGCATGTGGGATCTTCCCGGACTGGGACACAAACCCATATCCCCTGCATTGGCAGGCGGACTGTCAATCACTGTGCCACCAGGGAAGCCCAACATTGACAGTTTTTGATGAGGGCATCACATGCTATGTATGTCTTATCTAGTAAACCATAAAGTGTTTTAGGGAAGAAGCTATGATATTTTTAGTTTTTCTCTAATTTATTATTTTATTTTTAACTTTTTATTTTGAAATAATTTTAGACTTACAGAAAAGTTGCAAAAGCAGTACATGGATTTCCTGTATATCTTTCCTTATATTTCCCACATCTTAACAGTTTATCATGTTTACTTCATCATTCTATATTTGTATATTGTCATTTTTTTCTGGTTGTAGTTACAGACATAATGCTTCTTTATCTCTAAATTCTTCAGTGTGTGTTTCCTAAAAACAAGGCCATTTTCTTACATATTTACAGTACAAGTATCAAAATTAGGAAGTTAACATTAATATAGTAATATTATCTAAATCATAGATCTTATTCAAATTTTGGCAGTCATTTCACTAATGTTCTTTAGGTCAAAAGAAAAGAAAATATTGTTTAGAATCCAACCCAGGATCACATATTGCATTTAGTTGTCAAGTCTCTCCATTTTCCTTTAATCTGTAATGGTTTTTTATGACCTTGACATTTTGTGAAGAGTACAGGCTATTTATTTTGTAGAATCTTTTTCAGTTTTGTTTTTTCTGATCTTTCCTAATGGTTAGATTTAGGTTGTGCATTTGGGGCAGGAATACGACAAAAATAATGTATCCTTCTCAGTGGATCATATCAGGAGGCACATGGTATCAATTTTTGCCATCACTGGCGATGTTAACATTGATCACTTGGTTAAAATGGTGTCAGGTTTTTGTAGGTTACTATTTTTCCTTTTTTCACTAATAAGTATTTTGTGAGGAGATACTTTGAGACTATGTTAGTATCCTATTTCTGGTCAAACTTTCACCTACTAGTTTTAGCATCCTTTGGTAATTTCTGCCTGGAATAATTATTACTACATGATTGAAATGGTGATTTTCTGATTCCATAAATCCTTCTACATTTGCTAGTGTGCTTTCTACTGTATGAAACAACTTTTACTTTCCCCCAGTTATTTATGTATTCATTTATAGTTCTTATTTTATTCCATGGTTTGTAATCAGTTACTAACATTATTTATTTTCATGTTCAGTTGGTCCCAGATTGGCCACTGGGAGCCCTCCAAATGGTCTCTTATGTCATTTAGATATGTCATTATCATTATTTGAGCTCTTCTGGAGCAAGATGTTCCAGGCTGGACTGTTTTAAATATCTTTGTACTCTTCATTGTTTTGTACCTAGTAGATGACGAATAAATAATTTATGAGTGAATGAATACATGATTTACATAAACTGCAGGTGTACACATAGACATACTGTTTGTTTTTCTTTCTTCGTGTTTATACACAGAAGTATAATCACTCCATCCATAAATACCTGGACAAAAGAAAGTCTCCAGTCTTCTGTGTTGCAAGAGCCTCATAGACTACTCTTAACGAGTGTCCTGAAGTCCATCTAAATGCCACTTTTCCCCTCTTCATTTCCAGGCTTTCTCTTTCCTTTCTCATTTTATGCTTTATGTTTTTATTTCTCCCTTTTGTTTCCTTTACTTTAAAATTTCTCTAGTTACATATTCCATGTACTGTATTATATTGCTTATGTTACTTCTTTCTCTTCTTTCCCACTGTTCATCCCCCTTTGTACTAATTCTCTCTACTTCTACTTTTCTGTTTTCTGCTCTGAAGAGTGTTCTATCAACTCTCTTCCTTTCACTCTCTTCCTTTCATTTCTCTTCCACTTTCCTTTTTCCGTTCTCTCTTTCCAGTGGGGTAAATGATATCTGCCTTCCTAGAAGGTCCACTAACTAAAAGGAGAGTTTGCCTCAGGAAGCAAACCTGCTTTGGTTTGTTTTCTTCAGTTTAAAGCATGCCTCAGCTGAAGCAAAGAGTGACAGTGATAAGCGTCAACCTGCTCCAAATGACTGGGGCTTGCTGTTTTAGTTTTTATAATCATTGCCATTAAAGTGTGGGCAAATCTGTTGACACAGACTCCTTCAGGCAGGGTTAGGAATCCCTCCCTTGTGTCTACATTAACACTCTGTATCAATCCGTAACACAGCACTTACTATGCCATAGTATAACTCTTTGTTTATTTGATTGCGAGGTTCTTGAGGGCTGAGACTATATTTTCTTAAACAATACATTTTTAGTGTTTATCACAGTGCATCTTTATGACATACTCATTAAATACACATTAAGCAGAGCCTTTGATGTACAGTTGTACATGTTTGCACTACACAATCCTAGGGGACACCATTTATATTACACAGATTTTAAACAGATATACTCATTGTAGTTTTCTAGCAGATGGTGGTAAAGTATCTAGTTAGAAGAAAATCATTGTAATATGACAATTTCCCAACAGACGAAAGTAAATTTTTTGAGGAAAGGGTACCTTTCTCTAGTTTACTCAGAAGTGCCTTATGAGTCCCTGATTTGTATTCAGTCTATATTTACTAATATCCCATTTCCTGAGGATTGCATCTGGTTTATTTTGCTGAAGCCAGGTCTGTTACTTTGAAGAAGGTGAAATGCAGTATATCACTAATATAAAAAATGAGGGGCTGATCCTCCTGTTGGGAGAAAATGCCCCTTCTACCTCATTCCTTTTCATGTATAGTTTCCTCTTCATTATTTTCATTGACTTGCCAACTTCTGTGGTTCTTTTTGGCCGTACCACGTGGCTTGCATGATCTTAGTTCCCTGACCAGGGATCGAACCTGCGCCCCAGCAGTGAAAGCACAGAGTACTAACCACTGGACTGCCAGGGAAGTCCCTTGCCAACTTTTTATTCATGTCTAATATATCAGTCAGTATAGCAGTAGTCATTTATTTGAGTATATATGTATCAATGCCATTGTGACTACAAAGTGCTAACCCCATACCATATACCCAAACCCACATCCATCCACATAAACATTGCTACCTAGGATCAGATTGTACCTTTTGGTCCCAAGATGAAATCCTGTCCATCACAGTCTCTTCTCCAATTTAATATGCATTTAACTGAGGAGTTCCATACATCCAGTAATAACAGTGAGCAACATTTATTGATTACTTCCTATGTTGTAGGCACCGTTCTAAGAGTTTT
Source organism: Lagenorhynchus albirostris (assembly GCF_949774975.1). NCBI lineage: Eukaryota > Metazoa > Chordata > Mammalia > Artiodactyla > Delphinidae > Lagenorhynchus > Lagenorhynchus albirostris. Next base: position 62,194,013 of record NC_083103.1, on the reverse strand, counting down.
TAGGTACCTTTGTTATTCCCATTTTGTATGGGAAACCTTGGCACAGAGAGTTCAAAGAATTTGCTGAAGATCAGATAACTGTGGCAGAACCAGAGTTCAAACCCAGCAACCTATATTTTTCTCCCCAAATATATACTGCCTCCTGCTGGCATTATTCTTGATAAGCTTAATCAGAACTGTAGAAAGCACTTTCAAGATTCTTTAGCATATAAACAGGCCTATGCTAAAATTGTTATAACACTTTCCTTCTAAGATCCATCTCACTCCTTCTATGCAGTTTCTTTTCTCTATTCCATTTATTTTTTCTCTCTTCAATGTAAAATTCATACTGATAATAATAACAAACATTTATATGACACTTTTTCCTAACCAGATTTTTCAGATATTATTTTAGTGCTCACAATTATCCTGATTTTGATGTTTTCATAGTCCCCATTTTTGGGAGGGGAAACTGCCCAAAGTCACACAGCTAAAGTGGACCTTGGAAGCCTTTGAGTCCAAGTAGTGTAGGTGTAGATTTCATGTGCTTAAACTTTGTACTATATGTGAACTAAATTCTGTGTAAACAAGGACTCCAAAGGCCTGGAGTCTCTTTTATGTGACTGTAGTTTTGGGCTAATTATGTCCTAGTTTTCTCATACGTAAGATAAAGAGTTTGATTTAAGTGATAACTACATTCAAGATGGTCAGTTTGTAATAGGAAAAAGTCATGGAAATAGGACGTCTACAGTCCAAAGCCTCTTAACCAATAACTAGTGGTGCAACTCTGAGCAAGCCATTCAATTTCTCAGAGGCTCAATTTTTTTTTTTTTTTGTCAAATGGAAATAATAATCCCTACTCTTCACCAAATTGTTATAAGAACTCATTAAGAAAACAGATAGCATGCTGGTAAAGATTTCTATAAATATTAGACATTATATATCAGACATCATTATAAGTAATAACATATTTGTTGCAGAATCTTAATGATGAGGGCTGCACAAAAAAGAAGATAACAAGCACAAATAATTTTTACCATTCAGAAATAATCGCTGTTAACATTCTGTGGTATATACTGTCAGGTTTTTTTTCCCTCTTATGGATATGAAGCAGTCGCTGTCAGTACCCCACCTGTATTGCTCAGTTCAGACTGTTTTCACTGAGCTCCAGAAGACTTTCAGCTGCCAGCGTGTGCCTCTATTTTTGCGTGCCATTGTACCTGAGGGCTTTTTCAGGAGCCACAGATGGCTATTCTGCTCATGAAAGACAGGGACAGGCTGGAAGTGCCTGGAAATTAACACCTCCTAGGAGCAGCCTTTAAACCATGAACTGACCCAACTTGAAGTATAAATATTTATTCCATCCCCCTTGCTCCTTGGGTGGAACAATTCTGTGTTCTAGTCTGTTTCCCTGTATGATTAAGCTCCAGTTGTTCATTGTGCTAGATGGTTTGGTAACGTACTTTTTACAGGGTGCCTTTCCTTGCCTGTGTCACTTTCCCACTCCCTTAATAAATAAATTGCCTTCCTATTCTTTTCTCCTGGTCTGCTTCTGAGGGTAACTCAAAGTTATACGTGAAAGGGTAGGGTAGTCTGACACAGTAGTTGTTTAGTATATCCATTTGGATTCTTATTTTATATAGGAAGAAATCTAGGCTTGGGTATGTAGTTGAGCCAGGATTTGAAACCACAGGTTTGACTCCATAGCCTGAGCTTTAACTAATTCTGATGCATTTGGGAATATACTCATAAGAACAGCCTCCTCCTAAGTAGTCCTCTTCTACTCTTGGTTCTACCACCTTTGAGCATCGTAGGTTAGATTATGTTACTTCTCTGCTAAGAAATTTGAGAAGGTTTTCCATTTCACTTATAGTAAAATCCAGAGTTCACTTAATGGCTATAAGATCATACGTGATTTGGCCTCTCTACCTCATTTCCCATGATTTTTCTCTGTCTCACTTTGCTGCAAGCATACTAGCTTCTTGGCTTTTCTGATAAATTGCTAAGAATACTCTTGCCTTAGGGCCTTTGCACTGGCCAATCTGTGTTCTTACCCTATATCTGCATGGCTCATCCTCCTATCGCCTTTAGGTTTCCACTTAAATGTTACCTGCTCAGTGAGGCCTTCCCTCTTAATCCTATTTAAACTGTCTCCCATGTTCCTCATTTTCCCTTCCTTGCTTATTTTTCTTCATAGCACTTAGCATCATCTGATATACTATATATTTCATTCTAAAAACTTGTTTACTGGACCAGAATATAAGCTCTTACAAGAACATTATTATTTCCTTTACTGTGTTTCTGGTGCCCAAAACAGTGGCCTCAATAAATATTTGTTGAATAATGAGTGAATAAGATTAATGCTGATTAGTGTTATTATTGAATGCCAGAGGAGTAGAAATTCCCTACCAATAGTTTTTTGGAATCTCAGCATTTTTTGCTGGCCCTCACCAGTTGTAGTGTCTTTATGGTTTAGTCATTAAAGCTGTAATTGGGTTTTCTGTCTCAGTGACATGATGACACATCACAGCAGCTGCTTGGACTTACGAGAATTCAGTTTTGATAGGTTGTCCAATGCTGTTGAGTGTGCTTTCAGTATTCTAATTTGTTTTGGGTTTTTAGAATTTCCTTTGAGACTTTCTTCCACTTCCCTTGAATGCTGACTCTTAGATTCTCTCATGCAGCTTGACTCTTTTCTTAGTGATGTTTGTCTCAACTTATACAGATACCTCAGTTTGTCTCCATCAGAGAGGATGTATTACACTTCAGTCTGGTTTCTCATACCTCATCACAGATATTTGGATGTAATTGTCTAATGGTCTCATGAATAAGTTTTCCATTCAGAACCTGAGGTTTGGCACTCATCAGTCTATCCTCTCTATATGCATTGTGTAACTCTATAATTGAAGAATAAATTGTGTGGGAACTCAGTACTGCCTATGACCTATGAAGTACAATTTACTGTGGTGAGTAGATGATAACTGTTGACTTAAAATGAATATATTCAATTTAGTTTTTTTTTCATGAAAATGAAACACATTTGGATCATTTAGATTGATACTGTGGTAGTACATTTTGATAATCTAACTTTAAATCACACCTTCAGATCTAGTTCCTTTTTGAGACTTTCTTTCTCTGATTCACTTATAATTTTTAATCTGTTGGTACGATTCTGGACTCAGTATTTTCTTTTCATTCCTCTTTACAGTTACCCTAATGTATAGGTTTAGTATTGTGGATTGGTGAAGGGTATGGGCTGTGGATTCATATTAATTGTATTTGAACCCATTACTGTCAGTGATTAGCTCTGTAACCTTGAACAAGTTACTTAATCTCTCTGAGTCTCAGTTTCTTTATCTGTAAAATGAGAGTAATAATAATAATTCCTACTTTATTGAGTTGTCATGGAGATTAGTAACATAGTACTTATGAAATACTTAGCATAGTGTCTGGCAGATGGTAAGAATTCAGTGCATATTGTTTTTAAATATACACACAGAATACATGTATGTGCTGACTAGAAGTGATCTGCATGCTATCTCCATTCTCCATGTAAACTTTAATCTTCCCTCATGTTCTTTAGTTGCTTTTAGGTCTCTAAGTGTTATTAGGTAGAATTGTTATTAAACAGATAATTCACAGAGGACAAAGTCTTAGGCATAGGGACTTCTTGGCCATGCTGTACTTTTTTGTTTATTAGCCGCTTATTCCTTAGAGACTGTCTCTTCTTTATATGAGTTAAACTCATTTAGCCCTAGAATGTTAGGACATTCTATTCATATAACCCATTTTAGAAAAGGAAAAACTAAAATCCAGCATGCAAGTGGCACAGCTGGTACAAAGCACATGATGCTTAAGAGTGCCAAAATATGCTACCTGTCTTTCTCGATACTCAGGGAATCTCAGTGGCGGAATAAATGGAATGTCATTCAGCAATTTAAAAAAAGAGCATTATATTACTCATTGTTTTCCCTCTCCCAGTACTCTTTTCCATCTAGGAGAAAAATATGTAATTCCTATGGAATTTCAAAGGATTTTCTACAATCCTCTGACTGTTAGACGATCTCTTTACAGTCTCAAGATGGTTAATTTGGGTATAAAACCTATATACAATAATAAGAATTGTTTTCCTTTTTACAGCCTCTTAGACATGCCTACTCTCAGAGAGAATGTTTAAAGTGACCACTGAAAATATTTTGAGGGTTAAGAGTATGTTTTATTGGAAAGAGCAACTTGATACAGAATCTAAATACCAACATTCAAATTTTAATAATGTCTATGTAAGATCACATTTGCCAGGACTAATGCTCTCCTGTTTTTTGAGAATCTCTTTTCTCTTGGTTTCATTGATATAACTTTTCTTAGTTCTCCTTTAAATAGGAACCATCCTGTGCTCTCCTCACACCCTGTGGATTCCTCTATTGTAGAACCTGTGCAGCAGTTTTGCAAGTGTCTCTCTATTTGTCTATGAACCCCGTTAGACAGCAATTCTTGTGCAGAAACTCTATCATATTAATCTTTATATCCCTACTCTCTGGCACAATGATCAGTCCATAATAGGTGATCAATGATAATGGAATAATTGGAATAGTTGGAAAATATGGAATAAATGAATTCTTATTCCTTTTCAGTCTCCTTTGATGGCTACAGTTCTTTTGATCCATTCAGTGGTAGTGTTCTAGGGCCTACACCTTTGGTCTTCTGAATTCACCTCTGTGTACTCTCCTTGAGTCATCTTACTTTCTCTTATTTTATGCCTATGTACGCCAACAACCCCCATATATTTATCTCTAATACTGACCTTTTACCTGAGGTCAAACTTGTATTTCTGTCTTCTAGGTATCTTTACCTGGATCCTACCCTTACCTCTAATCCAGAGTAAGTTAGGGTCTCCAGAGCTTCCTTTTTTGTAAAACAGTTCAAGCTGCACTTCAGTTTCTTTTCTACAGGTCTGTAGGCATCTATTAGTACTTCAAGCTTAAAATGTGCAAGTTAGAGGCTTGGCACCTTATACGGTTCTTCTCCCCCCTCACCCACCATATCCCATAACTCATCAGATCCTGTTATTATTTCTACCCTAGAAATAGCTCTTGCATTGACCCCTGACTATCTTCATGCCAATGTCTAGTTTCAGGCCTCCCTCTTCTTTTGCCCAGTGTATTGAAATGGCTTATCACGTTTGGTCCTTTTGCCACCCGCTTCTTCCCACTGCAGTCTGTCTTCCACCTGTCTGCCTGAGGCATCCTCCCCACAAACCAATAGGCTCAAGCCATTATCCTGCTGAAAGAGCTTTGTAGGTTTTCACTCTCTCCTTTCACTATCTGATATTAACCTACTTCTCCAATTGCATTTCCCATATACCACCAACACAAACTCTAGACTCTAGTCACATTCAACTTCACTTTTTCCCCGAACCTGGTTCTTTTACACCCTGTGTCTATATCTTTGCCCTCCCATTTGCCTGCTATGCCCTTCTCAGCTTTTTCTTCCCAACTTAAATGTTACCTCTTTTGTGAAGCCTTTCCTGAATATTCTAGCACTTTGTTCTTTATTAACATTTTCTCCATTTATGTTTTTGTATCTGCCTCACACTAGATTATTGAGAATACAGAACTTGTCTTAATCTATTCTTGAATTCCTGGGCCTTACTCAGTGATTTACTGCTCAATAAATGTCTGTTGAATTACTAAAACAGTGACTGAATGATTAGTTGCATTTTCTTAGCTTTTTGAGAAGTTAACAATTATTTTAACCTTCTTTAGTGCTAAGCCAGATATGCTCACACATTTCAGTGTGTTTTGGCAGGGTCAGGGACTGATATCTGCTGCAGGTTGCACAGACATCAGTTTTGTCTTTTGCTGTCACTCACCTGCTGTGTGTTGCTTTAGCTCCCAAAGCTTTACACTTTTCATCTGAAATTGGCTATTGCTATGCTCAGTAGTTTGTAAAAAATTTTAGATGGACTAATGCTTTTTAATCTACTTCTTTCATTTGTTTTTAAACTATCTTCAAGTATACAAATCTTACAGTTCTCTGAACTTTTAAGCAAAAGATAAAAAGAAATAGAAGGCAAACAATCTGTCTTGTGCTCATTTTATACATTTTTTTCTAGAATTTCCATTTTCTAAAGATTATTAGATTTTATGCACATTGTTCTACATTTATTGAACTCAGCATAATATGGCCCCCTTCCAACATTACTGGCTTGACGGAAAGTAAGAGGATGCCCTTTTGCACATGGTGGTCAGAAATTAGCCAATATTCATGATTCACTATCGAGGTCATAAACAAAATACTTGGCTTCCTGACAGTTGCATAAGTTGCATTGTTCACATCCACAGCTGCCAGACTTAGAATGGTTACTGGCAGCTGACAAAGCTTGAATTCATAAAGTGGTCCTTCCTAAGATTTATTTTTGAGAATGTTATACATTGATTGCAATTAAATTGGGAGCTCACTAGTAGTACTTGTATTTAAATGGGAAAACTAAACCTAACATTTACTGATTTTTCAGAGAAATTGAGAACTTCTTCTAGCCCAAAGTGTTGCTTGATTTTCAGGCTGGTTAATTCTGAGGTAAAATGGGCTAAATACCATCTTATATTTTCTTACTGGAACAACTGCTTGGAACTAAGGCAATTAATAAAATGTTATGAAAGAAATTGTGGGGCTTCCCGGGTGGCGCAGTAGTTGAGAATCTGCCTGCCAATGGAGGGGACACGGGTTCGAGCCCTGGTCTGGGAAGATCCCACATGCCGCGGAGCAATTAGGCCCGTGAGCCACAACTACTGAGCCTGCGTGTCTGGAGCGCGTCTGGGGCTCTGCAACAAGAGAGGCCGCGACAGTGAGAGGCCCGCACACCGTGATGAAGAGTGGCCCCCACTCGCCGTAACTAGAGAAAGCCCACCCACAGAAACGAAGACCAAACACAGCCAAAAATAAATAAATAAATAAAATAAAATAAAATAAAAAGAAAGCAAGGATGTTTTAAAAAAAATTATGAAGTAAACTTTGCAATAGTTGATGTGCACTGGAAGGTTGTTCACAAAGATAAAATATACTTCATTAAAACAGAAGAGTCTTCATCCTTACTGTTGGTTTTTTGGTTAGTTTGTTTGCCTTTCTGTTTTCTTTCTTGCCGTTTCTGTCTCTTTCCTTTCCTCCCATTACAGTTCCTCTCTCCTTTCCCTCCTTCTCGTTCATAAATATATATATATATATATATATATATATTTTTTTTTTTTTTTTTTTTTTTGCGGTACGCGGGCCTCTCATTGTTTTGGCCTCTCCCGTTGCGGAGCACAGGCTCCGGACGTGCAGGCTCAGCTGCCACAGGCTCCGGATGCGCAGACTCAGTGGCCATGGCTCACAGGCCCAGCCGCTCCCCGGCATGTGGGATCTTCCCGGACCGGGGCATGAACCCGTGTCCCCTGCATTGGCAGGCGGACTCTCAACCACTGCGCCACCAGGGAAGCCCTCGTTCATAAATATTAAACATCTTTTTTGTACTAGTCACCATATCAGACACTGTGACACTTACAAGGGCAAATAAAAAGACAAGCTCACTCCTTTTAAATGATTTAATAATTTAATGATAAAAAAAGACATGTATACACATCGTGCAGGAGAGTGAACTAAGTGGGAACCAAGGCGTTAGGGAGAGTTTTAAATGGGGGCTGAGTCTAAAACTTCCCCAACATCTATATTTCAAACTAGAACTGTGGTCTGGAGGGACCACTTTAATTTATTTTAATTATTAAAATTTTTTAAGATAAAAGGAAGTTTCCTTTATTTCAATAGAGAATATTACTTTCTGAAAACTAAGAGTATGTAACAATGGGATGAATATCATGATGAAGAAGATGGAAGCACAAAAATAGAATTTTGAAAATTATAGGCCAGGGATGCTGTAGAATATATTTCTACTATGGCTTGTAATTTGAAGTAAATGATCCTTAAGTATTCTTATGTCTCTCTGATTTTATGACTTGTAACTCAGAAAAGTTAAAACATAAGGTGGTTGTAATATTTGTTAATGTTCAGTCATATACACAAACTGCAGAGTAATTGATACTAGAATTCTTCTTAATTCTTTGTATTGTTCTCTAAGTATCATGAAATTATATATTTTCCAGATATTGACAGGAGATTGATCTCTCTCTCTCTCTCCCCCTCTCCATGTGTATCTATCTATCTGTCTATCTGTCTATCTATCTATCATCTATCTATCTATCTATCTATCTACCTATAGAGAGGAATATATATGGGAGAAATAATGGGGCTGCTTTAATTTTAGATCCTACAGCATGATCTGTGTTGAGTCATCATAATCTGTATTTATTATTTATCATGTATCTACTATGTGCCAGGAACTGTGCTTCATGTATATTATCTTATTTAATCTTCACAATGTCCCTATGAATTTATTCTATTTTACAGTTGAAGAAAGATCAATGAAGAAAAAAATATCAGAAAAAGCACATTAGAAGTCAGTGAGATAAGAGTACCTGCATTCAAATCTTAGTTCTGTCAGTGATTAGTTGTGGGGTTTGATCAAGCTACTTCATCTCTCTAAACTTCAGTTTTCTCATTTTTAAAGTGGAATCAATAATAATACCTACACATAGAGTTATTAGGAGGGTTAAACAAGTTAACATATTAAAGTAGTTAGAATAACAGGTGATACTAAGCATTATTATTACAAGCCTGAAATCAAATAACTAGAAAGTGGTAGAGCAGAGTTTTCAGATTCCAAAGCTTGTGGTTCTTTCACAATTTCTTATTGCTTCTAAGACATATCGAGGTCTATGTATCACAGGATTTAAAAAGTGAAATTGTCAATAATTGACAAAATTTCTGTTTATTTCGCAAAGAAAATATATATGAAAGGATTCTATTTAAAGGACTATTATTCCTTGGGGGGTGAACTCTGGCATCTCAGAGCCTATTAGTACTAAATAGTGGTGCACATGTCACTTTTCAGGGACCGCGGAGTAGAATAAAGAGGAACTGTTATCTTGGAGGTGAGTTACTTGTGTCTCTTCCTCAACAGGGATTTGAAATTTTGCTAGTTCTTAGGATCATCCTGAGGAGGAGTTCAGTTCTCTCTCCCCAGCTGTTCAGAGCACCTGTTGTTTCCATGGCTCTCCTTTCCTTCTGATCTCTTTCAAAAATCCTTTCCGGCCTCAGTGATGGTGGTAGTGCGAATAGCTTTTTAAAACCACCACTTGCACAGTCTCAGCACAGCTTGTGTAAGTGGGATTTTAGGAATGAAGCCAAGAAGAATGTACTGATGTGAACAGGCTAAAGTATTATTATTTGTTTTTATCTTGGTTGGATCTTGTGTGAGAGATCCAGATTAATTTTGGATTTCTGATGTTCATCATTAGACTGGAAGTTCCCTACCTACAGGTTTGCTCTGTAAAAAAAAAAAACAAAAAAACCTGTTGTTTTTCATTATAATTCTTTTCTATTTATTCATCCTTACACAGAGCTTTATAAAATTTAAGAGGAAATAACTCCCCCACCCCCTTTGTATGAAACCCTTTCAGCTGTACCTTCCACTGACGAGTGAAGAAATGATTGTGGTGCACGATGGTGTGCTTCAGCCTGGGCTACAGATCTCATCCCTTATCCCCAATTCAAGCACATCTTGGGCTTCCAAAAAATAACCCTATTAGGTTTTGCTGCTAAAATATTGTTTGAGAGTCAGATTAACTCATTTATTTCTCACAATTCCTGTGTGAGACAGTTTTGTTGTCCTTATTTTTACAGATGCAAAACTTGAAATTCAAACTTGGTCAGTAAGTTATTTATGATTGTCAGAAAGCTAAAGAGTTGTAGAACTACAACCAATGTGTTGCTCGTAAAGAACAGGTTTATCTCATTAAGCCACTGTAAATAGGGGGCGGGCATGGGGAAAAGAGTATGAAAAGGAAGAAAACCTACATTTATTGAGCTCCTGCTATGTGCTAAGAATTTAACATTTCTGGCCTCATTTAATTCTCACTATAATCCAGTTACCTAAATATTATAATCTTCACGTTACAAATGAGGAAATTGAGATTAAGATTCAATAATTTACCTCAGTTTGATTTATAAATGAGGAGCTGAAATTTGAACCAAGGCAAGTCTGAATCTAAAGCCTATGCTCAAGATGAATGACTAATATTTTTGATGTTAGTTCCAACTAATTGTTTAATGAGTCATCTTTGAAGAGCTATTATATGCAATGCCCTGTATTAACCACTTTGTGGGAAACAGATGCCACCAAAGATGGACTAGTGTCAAATCTCAGACCTTCCCCTTACTGGTGGTCCTTGAACCAGTGATTTACCCTCTCCAAACCTCAGTTTCTTCATCTTTAAAAGAGGGATAATATTACCTATCTTTTAGGGTTGTTGTGAGCATTAGAACTGATGTACTTGATACCATGTTGGAATTTCATACATATTATAATTATGGGACTCACTGTTTAGAAAGGGAAGAAAAGACAAGTGCACATATCACTGTGAGAGCCATTAATAAGAAGTATTTTCAGAGAGATAAAAGTTCTAAGAGAACGTTCACTTCAGCCTGACCCTGATTGATGGGGGAGAACCAGTAGAAACTTCATAAAGGAGGTGGCATTTTAAACACCAAAGGTTTGGTAGAATTCAGATATGGGAGAAGGGTATTCCAAATAGAAGCATATTTAAGAAAGCATGAGGGGTTTCAAGGCAAAGAGTGAGTCTAACTTGGCTGAAGTGTGGAGCTCTTATAAGGAATTTATAAGCTGTAAGATTGGAAAGATCAGCTAGCTTTAGGTTGTGGATAAAAGGAAACGGCTTTATTCAGTAGGCAGAAGGGAGCTGTTTATAGTCTTGAACTATTCTTTTTCTAAAACATTGTTATTACTAAAATTTTAAGTACTAAATTTTATTTTAATTACTGAAATAGGATATGTATGCTGGTTGATTTTAGAAAGTTGGACACTATTTGCTGCATTCTAACTTTTGCAAAAATCCTTTTTTAAAAAATTTTCAAATAATCCTTTTAAATATTAGTAAGAGCCATTTTGATTTAGAATTTCTTTTAAGCAAAGGATGCAAAGTGGGTGAGCTGGACCTACTTTTTAAATAAGTGATTTATTGAGATATAATTCATATGCATACAAATCACCTTTTAAAGTGTATAATTTAGTGGTTTTTCTTTATATTCACAGAGTTGTACAACCATCATCACTATCTAATTCCAGAACATTTTCATCATCCCCCAAAGAAATCCTCATACCCCTCTCTCCAGCACCTTGGCAACTGCTAATCATTTTCTGTAGATTTGCCTATTTTAGATAAATGGAATCATATAATAAGTGGTCTTTTGTGACTGGTTTCTTTCAATTAACATAATGTTTTCAAGGTTCATCCACACTGTAGCATGCATTAGTATTTTATTCCTTTTTATTGCAAAATAATATTTCATGGATGGATATACTACATATTTTTTATCCATTGATGAACATTTGGGTTGTTTGCAAATTATGACTATTATGAATAATAACTTGTGAACAGATTTTTTGTGTGGAGGTATGTTTTCATTTCTCTTGAAATGTGTACCTAGTAGTATAATTCCTGGTGACTCTGTTTAACTCTTTGAGGAACTGCCAAATTTTTCCAAAGTGGCTGCACCATTTTTGTTCATACCAACAATGTTTTTCCAATTTCTCCACATCCTAACCAATACTTGTTATTGTTCATCTTTTATAGTAGCCACAATTTTTTGGTGTGAAACGTATCTTACTGTCATTTGATTAGCATTTCCATAGTTATTCAATACTAATGATGTTGAGCATCTTTTCATGTACTTGCTGGCTATTTGTATGCCTTCTTTGGAGAAATGTCTGTTCAAATATTTGCCCATTTTAAAATTGGGTTGTTTGTCCTTCTGTTGTTGAGCTGTAATAGTTCTTTATTCTTGATAATGCCCCCTTATCAGATACATTATTTGTAAATATTTTCTTCCATCTATGGGTTGCATTTTGATTTTATTGATCCTTTCATTTGAAGCACAAATTTTGATGAAGTCTATTTTTTTCCTTTGGTTGCTTGTGCTTTTGATGTCATATCTAAGAAATCATTGCCTAACCCAAGATTGTGAAGGTTTACACTTATGTCTTCTTCTAAGAGTTTTATAGTTTTGGTTCTTACATGTAGGTCTTTGATCCATTTTGAGTTAATTTTTACAAGTGGTATGAGGTGGGGGTCCAAATTCATTCGTGTGTGGATATTTAGTTTTCTCAAAGCCATTTGCTGAAAAGGCTATTCTTCTTCCCATTGAATTGTCTTGGCACCAGTGTTGAAAATCAATTGACAATGTAAGAGTTTATTTCTGGACTCTGGACTCTCAGTTCTACCCAATTCAGCTATATCCTATCTTTATGCCAGTACCACACTGTCTTGATTATTATAGTAAATTTTGAAATCAAGAAGCTTAAATCATCCAATGTTCTTAGTCTTTTTCAAGATTCTTTTACTTACTCTGGGTCACTTGTATTTCTATTTGAATTTTAGGATTGGCTTGTCAATTTCCACACACACACACACACAAAAAGCTGGGATTTGTATAAGGGTCATGTTGAATCTGAAAATCAGTTTGGGGAGTATTGCCATTTTAACAATATTAAGTCTTCCAATCCATGAATATGGGTTGTCTTTACATTTAATTTCTTTCAACAGTGTTTTTTGTAGTTTTTAGTGTACATGCCTTGCACTGCTTTTGTTAAATTTACTACTAAGTATTTTAAAAATTCTTTACAAATGGAATTAAAAAAAATTATTTTCATGTGATAGAAATGCAATTGGGGCTTCCCTGGTGGCGCAGTGGTTGAGAGTCCGCCTGCCAATGCAGGGGACACGGGTTCATGCCCCGGTCCGGGAAGATCTCACATGCCGCGGAGCGGCTGGGCCCGTGAGCCATGGCCGCTGAGCCTGTGCGTCCGGAGCCTGTGCTCCACAACGGGAGAGGCCACAACAGTGAGAGGCCCGCGTACTGCAAAAAAAAAAAAAAAAAAAAAAAAAGAAATGTAATTGATTTTTTATATATTGAACTTGCATCCTGCAACCTTGTTCACTAGTTCTTATAGTTTTATTGTGTTTGAATTCCTTAGGATTTTCTGCGTACAGGATCAAGTCACCTGTGACTAGAGATAATTTTACTTCCCACCTTTCAATCTGGATTGTTTTTATTTCTTTTTTCTGGCCTAATTGCCTTGGTTAGAACCTCTAACATAATTTTGAATAGAAGTAGCGAGAGTGGACATTCTTGTATTAGTCCTCATCTTAGAGGGAAATCTTTCATTAAGTATGATGTTAGCTGTGAGTTTTCCAGTGATACTTTTTATTTATGTTGAAGGGGTTGGGTCTATTTTACAGATTGATTTTTTTTTTGAGTCCACCTTTTTAAAAAACATTGAGCTGACATGTAAAAATTAGGAGATTTCACACAAAAATCTAAATTTCTGCCTTCTCTTGAAAAAAAACAACAACAAAAGATCTAACAATGACAGCACTTGGCTCACATCTGTACATAGCAACAGTTACAGCCTCCTCTAGGTGGATGGCTATGCTCTCTTCAATTCTGAGTTTATGAATCTTCTCTGATTCTGCTAAGAGATCTGAGGATTTACAAGTTTAGATCGATTTAGTAACAATTCTGGACTCCTATAATTTGAGTCATTACTAGGGTTATCCTCAGTAGCTTTTGTAGAAATTAGCTGGCTTTCAATGTGCAAATCCAATTTGATGTATAGTTAACTAGTCATAATGTTTCTCTGTACCTCTCTTTTCCATAGTCACTTTTAAATATCCCTGTATTCAGTATAGTTGACCAGAATTTACTTTCATGGAAAAAACCAGTATGGAATTCACTTGGATGCAGGGATTTATGGAAATCAAGAACTGAGGGAGAATTTCAATGCAGTTTAACACTATAGTATATCACTGGAAGAACCACTATATATATGGTAACCTTTTCACAAAACGGTGTGTCTTTTTTATATCTCTTGAATCTAGCACAGTGCCTGGCACTTGGTTGCCTCACTAAATTTGTGTTGAGTGGATATTAGCTGTTAGTAATATTTAGATGAGGATTTCTTATGTGTGTAAAAACTCCAAGGACAATATTTTATGAAAAATCAAATGTAGTACTTTTATGTTTTGATGACACAAATAGTCACAGGAAATAATGTTTACCTTCTTTTATGTAATTATGCCACAAATATAATTTGTAAGTGATAAGGCTAATAAGCAGAAAACTTGATATTTTATGACATATTAAAAGAGTTAGTGATTTTTTTGTAATTAAAAATATTTTCTGTGAGTAAAAACTATGGCCATGAATTTTTAGCATATTAGGGAGTTTGGTGAAGATAAACTCTTTTTTATGTCCTATATGATATTGCAGAGGAAAACAGCAGCCAGGAGATATCTTTGGAATGTCTATAATATCATTGCCATCCACTGACTGTAGGCTTTTATGTTGTAGAAGAGACTTAATTAGACAGTCTTCATTTATTTCCTGGAAGTAATATATCCTGATGGCATCAGTTGCCTTTTTAACATTAAACGTTTCATCCTCAGTGGCACCCAAATGGCTTTGACATTTGTATTACATCCCAGAGTGCACATATTCCAGCTCAAAGAATAGAACTGTGTTGGGTAGCCTTAATATACTCCACAGAGCAACGGATGTGAAACAAATTATATAGTTCAGTTCCCAAGTTAAGCCAGTCTTCTTTATGGAGGAACATGTAGGGAGATAGAGCTAGGGGATGATTTTTAAAAACAATTTTGTTCTTGGCGATTTCAGTATTACATGCTATATATTTTTGAAGAGATCTTGTTTAACCCTATAGACAGGATTAAAAGTCAGCTGTTAGGAAGAAGCGTCTGTGGTCATATGTTTGGTGAGCTGGTGGGAGCAAGAGACAGAGCTGGGGATTCTGCCAACTAGTAGCAGATATCTGTGTTTAGAAGTACAAGGTCACCCCACTTTTCTAAGCATTTTCATGGAGTCCAAGGAAGTTCTTGTTCACTGTAAGTTAATTTATTTTCCTATTGACCTACTTATGGTGAATGGGGCATGACTGGTAACTTGAAACATTTCCTTAATGATTTGCTTAAATATTGAATCCTGGAGCTCTTGTATATTGTTTGCTTTGTTTGTTCTCTGTACTACTAAAATCATTCCTAAACTTATGATTAGAAAATCAGGGATTTAAGTGCTGACAAAGGGCTGAAAAATTGTCTGGTAACTTGGAACTTTACTTAGAAATTATATGTGTATTTCTTCTGTGAAAATGCCTATATTGTAATCTGACTAGTACGTGCATGGAAAGATATATTAAACCTCTTATGTGTGTAACAAACTTGTAATTTGGTTTGCCATTTTGTTGTGGTTTGAGTACAAGATTGCAAAATATCTTGATGGTATGTATTGAATATTGATCTTCCTAATTAAGAATTTGGAAGAAAATGGTTTTTTTTCCCCCGAAAATGGTGTTTCCTATGTGATTTTGAGTAAAATAGCTGCAAAACTAGTTTTCCTTGTACTAAAATAAGTTCATTTTTTTCTTCTAACATACATGTAGGTTATTTTTAATAGCTAAGGATGATGATAAAGTTAATGGGTAATTAATCATTAATTAAGTGCTAGTAATTAAATAAAGTGCTATACTAAACATTTTATATATCTTATCTGATTTGGTAACTCTAGGAGGTAAGTGAAAATTTTCACTTTCTGTATGAGGAAATTGAAATCAGAACGGTTAGCTTCCCAACTTGTACATGCTAGAGGTAGGATTTATATCCCTCTCTATTTATATTTATATGCTTGTCATCCTGATCCCAAAGTTGATACTGTTAACCATTGCTAGACTGCACTCCATGAATAATCACATAGCACACAGTAGTATTGCCAGTTCATGGCAATACTAAGGAGTGGAAACACCTTCAAGATGTAGAAATTGTTTCTTCAATTTCTGCTTGAATTGTTGGGAATTGACACTGAGCTCATCTCAGAGGAAGAGAAGACAACATTTTCCATCAAGTTTCTGTAAATCATGTTGATTCTGCTGTCTTTACAGTGGCACAACAGTGTCATCATGTATTAATCTACATTCCAGAAAAGTGTGCCCCATGGAGAGAATGTGTGGCAACAGCTGGTTATGGCAGCTGTAGGTAATAAACACAATGAGACAAGCCTCAAAGTTCAGTCTCTTCTTTCTGCATATATCCCCTTTGTATATCAAAAGGAGTTAAGTATGTGTGTGCTAATTGTACTTAGCAGAGAAACAGAATCACCATGGTATTGTTATTCAAGTTCTTAGAATGTTAATGCCAGAAAGTACCTCCTTTTGGGACTTAGTACAATCATTAAGGAAAATGAGCAAACTTGAATGAAATTGTTTTCAGAGAGTAAGGAACAGTGTCTTTTTTACTGCTATATCCCCAAAGTACTTATAATAGATACTTACGTAAGACTCAATAAATATTTGCTGATTGATGGATTGATTGCTCTATTTCACATGGCTGATAGTAGTTCAGGCTATAATCTGAGTCTTTTGACATTCAGGTTCAGTGCTTTTCTTACCACACTGAGCTGCTTACATTCCCATCTCAAAATAATAATTGCTTTCTCTTTTTGAAAGAAGGAAATTAAAGCTCTAAGAGATTAAGTAAGTGGCCCAAGTTCACACAGGTAGGCCGTGGCTGAAGAAGGTCATAAAGCCTAGTCTGCTTGATGCTAAAGTTTGTGTTCTTAGATGCCACACTGTACTGCTGCTTTCCAGACCATTAACTCACACCATATTTTATAGATGTAATTTGTACCAGTATCTTGAGACTTTTTTAAAAAAATTAATTTACTTATTTATTTATTTTTGGCTGCATTGGGTCTTCGTTGCTGCATGTGGGCTTTCTCTGGTTGCGGCAAGTGAGGGGCTACTCTTCGTTGTGGTGCATGGGTTTCTCATTGCGGTGGCTTCTCTTGTTGCGGAGCATGGGCTCTAGACGGCACGGACTTCAGTAGTTGTGGCTTGCGGGCTCTAGAGCGCAGGCTCAGTAATTGTGGTGCACGGGCTTAGTTGCTCCGCGACATGTGGGATCTTCCTGGACCAGGGCTCGAACCCGTCTCCTGCATTGGCAGGCGGATTCTTAACCACTGTGCCACCAGGGAACCCCTGTACTAGTATCTTAAAGCACTCTACAAAAAGAGAGTATGCAATCTTATTTTTGACATACGTTAGAGATGAGTGGTTAAGAACAAGGTTTCTATAGCCAGAGTTTAAATCCCAGCTCTACTACTTTGCATGACTTTGGCTAAGTTTCTCTGTGGCTCAGATTCATCATCCACCAGTGGTGGTAATAATAATACCTATCTCATGGAGTTGTTTGAGAATTAAGTAAGCATGAGGTGCTTAGAAGTGTTTGGCATACAGTAGGCCTCATATGTGTTATTATTATTTCCTTGAGTATTAATTTCCATTGGGAAGAATTTATCTTATAGCCAGTGAAGCTTAATCCTGTTGTACTCGCTTGTTCTATCCTCTGGGGAAACAAAGACAAGTAGTGATCACCGTCACTGCATACTACTCTCTCTATTTAGTTATCATGATGACGTTACTTTTTACTCTTTTCTAATAGGTTTCTTAATCTTTAAGCAAAGATCTGATTTCCCCAGTCCTTATACTACAAGGAATTTTCTGTATTTAAAGCAGGAAATAACATTAATACTTAGAGGATAAGAGCACTTGTTTTCATATGATATACAAAGAACAAACAAATTTATTACTATAACAGGAATTAATAGTCTTTTTTAACATTACCCTGTTGTCTTGCCTAAAATTAAGCTGTGTCTTTTAGGGTGATACAGTGAATAAACACTGGACTTGGGAATCAGAAAACCTGAATTCATGTCTCAGTTGACATGAAAATGTATAAAAAACATAACAGTGACTGCTATGATTACCTCACAAAATTTGGTGTTAACCAAATAATATTTTATATTTTCAAGGCCCACATGCAAATACTACCAGCTCAATGAAGCCTTCCCTGACTCCTCTGGTTAGATTACATCTCTACTCTCTATATATATGGAAAGCAATTCCTACAGCACTTTTCATCTCTATAATATTCTATTTCTTTGAGTCAAACAGACCATATCTTCCACTGGATTGTAAGCTCTTTGTGGGTATATATTCATTTTTGTTTTCCACAGACTGTCTGATATAGTGCCTTCAGTATGTGCTCCGTTGAATTTGTGCAGTGGTACTTTGTAAACTGAAGTATATACAACCATAAGATATTATTAATATCCACTTATATGTGACACTCCTCTTTCTCGTGGGTTTATTTTCTAACTTACAGTAATGCATGCAGTTCCATGTCCAGTCAGAGTTTCCTCTGCATCTCCAAGTACCTTATCTTGGGGAGTGTCAACCAGGAGCATAATTAAATTTTTTATTAAGTTCCTGAATGCAAGTTGTATTGTCCTAACTACTGTCCAAATCAAATTGTCATGGTTTCTGCTGTACAAGAGCACAGTCAAAAATCATTATCAAAAGTCTGCATGCAAGTTATGTTGTCCTTGGTAGATTGAATTAAATAATCAGATCAGTGATTTCTAGACTTAACAGTATAAGGAAGAAACACTTGTGTGAATACACTTATAATGGACTACTAAAAACTATTGAAAAAACCCCCACACTGATTGAATATATAATAAATTTTGTTCAGAATTATGACTGAAATGGGCAATTTTAGATTTGGGTGTTTGGTCTAATTCCACTATGCAAGGAACCTTCACATCACTTCTTATTGGGAAAAATCTATGAGTATTGAACTTTGCACAAGTTTTTGATGTAGTCCCTGGCAGCTGCATAATGGATTTTTTTGCCTGTCCTATAATATTCTATGAGATCATAAAGTTACTCTTCTGTGAAATTTGATCAGTTTGGTCAGACATGAGGATGTTTTTGTTCAGTCTCATTATGATTAGAGAAGTAAGACCCTACGTGTGAATGTAGAAAAATGTTTCAGCATATAAAAATAAAAGTAAAAAAGAAGAAAGGAAACAAAAAATAAGAGGAAACAAAGGGAAAAGGAAAGAAAGGAAAAGAAATGAAAAGAAGGCCTGGATATTTACTAACTTGTTTTAAACTATAAGTATATATGATATGTGAAGTTTAAATGTTTATAGATGATTGAATGACATCTCATCAGCTCAAGAGGCTTAAAATATCATTTAGGTCCTCAAAACAGTTAGAAAAGTGTTTTGGGTTTGATAATTACTTTTTCAGAGGGGTATGTATGTGTGTAAAAGATGTAGCACAACCATGTTTAATAATTAACGTTTATTAGGGGTTTATTCTATGCAATGCAGCGCTCTAAGCATTTTACATTTAATCCTTTCAACAACCTTGAAATGTAGGTGCTATTATTATTTCCATTTTGTAGGTGAAGAAATAGAGAAGTTGAATAACTTGCTGAAGGTCTCACAACTAGTGAGTGGGAAGCTGTTTATCTGGTCTTCCTGCTGATGACAATAACATTTGATTGCAGTTTTCAGTTAGGGTCTACGCCATCCTGAAATCTTGCTCTAAAAATCCTTAGTTATATTTAGTAATTTAGAATTTATAAAGTCAATCAAAAAATAACTCCCTCAATGGAGTGTGAAGGATAAATTATTTATTATAGAGTTTAGTGTAATTATATATACTAAATCCTAAATAATATGTGTTGGGGTTCTGCTGCATCGTGTCATTTCTTTTTTACCAAGAAATTGGTGAAAATTTTTATGTCTGGCTGAAAAAAAATGGCTCTATACTAGTCTGATCTAGGTTTTGCCTTGCATGTCCTTATTGTTTGCCTTCTGTACCTATATTGCACTGGTCCCTCATTGCTCTATAGTGGCCTGAATGCTTCCTTGCATCAGAAATTTCTGTAAAAACCACATAGAATTTTTAACCTCTACACCTCAAGTTCAGATTCCCCCCCAACTCTGTATTTAAAAAAATTAAAACTTACTGTGAAAAGAGTGGTACAAAAAACACCCATATACATTCTTAGATTATCCAATTGTTAATACTTTGCCACAATTGCACACCCTCTCTCTGTATGTATATGTATTTGCTGAGTAATCTGAAATTAAATTGCAGATATCATGACACCCTAATGTTCCAGCATGTATCCCCTAAGTACATGAAAGTCTCTGACAGGATACCACGATCACATTTTCTGTTTTCTTCTCTTATAGATGTGTATGACTATTGCTTGTGGTTTTCTTTTCATTTTTGAAATGTTTTATATTTTCTTGGAGCAGCAATGACAGAGAATTCTTTGTAGGCAGGGTAGGTGCTTGTGTGGCTTGCTAGATTTCTTATTTTAAGTGCCCTTTTTATTGGTGTAGTAAAGTGCTTTTAAAAAGTATTTGCTAATACAAATGAATGTATATGCAAAACAGAAAACAGACTCACAAATATGGAAAACAAACTAGTGGTTACCAAAGAGGAGAGGGAATGGGGAGGGGCAAATTAGCATTATGGGATTAAGAGATACAAACTATTATGAATAAAATAGATAAGCAACAAGGATATGTTATATAGCACAGCGAATTATAGCCATTTTCTTGTAATAACTTTTAATGGAATATAACCTGTGAAAATACTGAATCACTATGCTGTATACCTGACACTAATATAATATTGTAAATCAACTCCACTTCAACAAAAATTTTGGCATTTTGTTTGGGGTAGGGGTGGGGTTAGTATACTTCTGATTTTGTGCTCTCATTTGCTTCTGTAGGGCTCTTAATTTCTACCGCTTGCTTTCTTCTTTCCTTTCAATGCCAAGCCTCCAGGAGACTTCCCCTTCCAGGCTGCCTTTCTCTCTCCCTCTCTCTCTGCTCCAGAAGTGGATTCCACCTTCACTGAAGTTCTGCGATTCTTATGTAATTAAGTCCTGGACTTGATCATCAACAATTTCTGCCTTCTGGCTGCAGGAGATGAGAGTGTCTTTCTATATTGCTAGGGAGTTCTTCTGACTTTTACAATTTGTCTTAATTTGTGATTAATGGCTCTGAGCTTTGCATTGTCTTTCTTCAAAGCTTTTTATTGTACTTAGCAACATCCATTCAAATCTTTTGTTCTTATAATTATTATTTCCTCTGAACCTCTTGTATGACTGAAATATTATACCTGCCATTATTTTCCCTACTACCAGTTTTTCATGCCAGTTGACAACAGGTGAAAGTTTTAACAACTGCACTGTTACAACACTCCAGGACTTATTATCAGTGCTCTGCCTACCTCCAGTATTGGTGTTCTTGTTGCCAGCTGGCTGGTGGGTGCTAGAGCTCAAAAATTCTATTTTATAGTTTGCTTTTTTCAGAATTCTCCTTGTACCAAATCTCTTAGGTCAGTGACCCTAGGAAACAGATTCTGGGATGGCGAATTTTCATATAGGAAGCTTTACTGAGGAGTGCTCTCAGGAACACACCTATGAGGGAATAAGGACACAAGAAGGCAAGTGATGAGTTGAACTACAAAGTGGTTACCAAAAAGTTCTCACTTGATGTACATGAGCCCTGGAGCTTAGATGACCTTTCAGAGTTATTCTAAGTTGAGGCAAGGTGACCAGATCTCACATTGAGCAGTCATTGGATACTGGTTACCTTTGCAGAAGGGATGTAACTTTGAGTGAGGGAGCTCCCTTTGAGCTGAGAGCAGTTTCTAGGGAGAGACTTAGATGTGAGCTGTTAGTAGCCAACAAAACTGGCAGCTAAAGATTTGAGGGCCTTGGTTTGATGGAGAAATCTAGGTCATACACCACAGTCTGCACTAGAAGATGTAAGAGGAAAAGTAGGAAGACCTATCAAAAGGTCAGTGAAGTACTTCAGATAATGATAGCTTGGAGTTTGGGAGAACAGTGGAGGTAGTGAGAAGTGGTTGGATTTGGGATATATTTCAAAGGATTTGCTGTTGGATAAGATGTCAGCGGAGAGAGGGGTAAAGGGTGTTTTCAAAGATTTGGGCCTGAACAACTGTAAGAATAAAGTTGCCTCATCAATTTAATGAGAAGTCATGGCTAGCACACTTTTTCTTAAAGCAGTTATATTAGCTGAAGAATATAACCTCTTTTTATAATTTCTAGCTGAAAAGAATGTGGGCCTATAGCTTTCTGTTTCTACAACATAAATTACCAAAATTGATCCATTTAGAAATTTAAAAATTGAATAGACTCATAACCTTGGAATAAATTAAAACTTGGTCAAAGAATTATCTTTAATGAAATAAACTCAGATAGGATTAAAGTCAAATACTTTAAAACTTTCAAAAATAGGAAATTCTTATGAAAAGTACCTACTTCCTAAGGAGTGAAATAGTGAGAAACCTTTGTAACTAATTTTAAGAAAATAGCATAACTCTGATATCAAAACAACACAGGTAACACTAAGAGAAGAAAATACAGATTAATCTCATTTGTGAATATGGATTAAAAATCCTAATCAAAGTACTAATAAATTCTGATTCAAGAGTACATTAAGGATGCCAGCAAAATGGCGGCACAGGAATTCTACTGGTCCTTTCCCCCCAGAAACATCATTTTGAATAACCGTCTACACATGAAATAACTTCACAGCAGCCAAGGATTCCAGGTGAAGGATTAGATTACAGCACCTGGATGAAGCAGAGAAATAAGAAAGGATGCATTGAGGAGGGTAGGAAAGATAGATTCATACTACTCCTCCATTAATCCTCCCCCAAACCAGAGCAGCCTAGCCCAGAGACAGATCCCATGGCACTGGGCTCTCTGTGGGCTCCCAGGAACCCAGGCACTTCTCTCCTTCTGGCACCTGCTGGCTCCAGTGGCCCCAGGCAGTTCCTGTGGCCTCAAATGGCATTCATAGCACCAGGTTCCTGGTCAGGCTCCCAGGAACCCAGGTACCCCTCTCAACCTAGTGCCTGCTGGCTCCAGCAGCCCCAGGAGGCTCCTGTAGCCCCAGGCAATGATACCAGGCTGCAGATGAGCTCCTGGGAATCAAGGCCCCTGGCTCACCC
The DNA here is from genome assembly GCF_949774975.1 of Lagenorhynchus albirostris. Lineage (NCBI taxonomy): Eukaryota > Metazoa > Chordata > Mammalia > Artiodactyla > Delphinidae > Lagenorhynchus > Lagenorhynchus albirostris. The sequence continues at coordinate 62,170,942 of NC_083103.1, read as the reverse complement.
TGGTGCCTGTTGGCTCCAGCAGTCCTAGGTGGTTTCTGAAGCCCCTGGCAGTTACCATGGTACTAACCTTCTGGCAGACTCCCGTGAATCATGGTCCATTGCTGACACTCGTGCCTGGCAGCTGTAGTGGCCCAGACAGCTCACATGGCTTCAAGCTCCCAGAGGGCCCCTTTGAACTCAGGCTCCTGGCTCACCCAGGTGCTGGCTGGCTCCAGCAGCCCCAAACAGCTCAGTGGCCTGAGGTGGCTCTCGGAGTTCCAGGCAGCTTCTTAAGCTGCAGGATCCCAATGGGCTTCCAGACTCCTGGCCCATCCTACCACTGGCCTGTTACCTTGGCTGTAGCCAGCTCCTATAGCCTGAGGGTCCCAATCAATGCCTGCAAACCTAGGCTCCAGGACACTTGTGAACCCATGGTGTCTATGGGGTCTGGCACCAGGCTGACTACCACTATCTCAAGCTTTCAAACCACCCCAGAACTAGACTTCCCAAGGACTCCAGCAGCCAGCCTGCTTTCAGACATCACCAGACTGCCTACCCAGAATCTCTGGATAGGTTGAGTGACAAAGGGCTTCACCTGCTGAAGCTAGTCTGTAACGACTAGAAGAGATGCCTATGACCTCAGATGCACAGACATCAATGTGAGGTCACAAGAATCATGAATAATCAAGGACACATGACATCACCAAAGGAAACTAATAAAATTTCAATGGCTGACCCTAAAGAAATAGAGACCTATAAACTGACAAAGAATTCAGAATAATCCTCTTAAAGAAATTCAGAGATCTAAAAAAAAAAACACAGACAAATGAATGAAATTAGAAAAACAATACATGAACAAAATGAGAAGTTTGACAAAGAAATAAAAAGAAATCTAAGAGTTGAAGAGTATAATGACAGAACTGAAGGATTTAGCAGAGGATTTCAACAAGAGATTTGACCAAACAGAAGAAAGAATTAGTGAACTAAAAGACAGTTTATTTGAAATCATATAATCAGAGAAGCTATGGAATAAAGTTTAAAGAAACAATCTTGGAATTATTTGAGTCCCAGAAGGACAAGAGGAAGAGAAAGCAGAAAACTCATTTAAAGAAATAATGGCAGAGAATCCCCCAATCTGGGGAGAGATTTAGATATCCAAGTTTATGAAATTAATAGGTCAAAATTTCAATCCCAAGTAGTTTTCACTAATATACATTGTAATAAAACTGTATAATATCAAAGGCAAAGAGAGAATTTTAAAAGCAGCAAGAGAAAAAATATTCTCACATAAAAGGAAATACTCATAAGGCTGCCAGAGGGTTTCTCAGTAGAACTCTTTCAGGTCAGGAGAGAGTGGGATGATGTATTCAAATTGCTGAAATAAAAAAAAAAAACTGCTAACCAAGAATACTTTGCCCAACAAAGCTGTCTTTCAGAAATGAGCAAGAGAGAGACTTTCCTAAACAAAACCTGGGAGAGTTCATCACAACTAGACTTTCTTTACAAGAAATGGTGAAAGGAATTCTTCAAGCTGAAATTAAAGGATGCTAATTAGTCACAAGAAAAAATGAAAATGTATCATGCTGGTAAAGGTAGGGATATTGTCAAATTCAGAATATTCTAATATTGTGAAAAGATGGGGGCACTAATCACTTGACTCTGGTATAAAGGTTTAAACGACAGTCTGACCTACAGAATTGTAAGATAATTGTGTTATGTCAGCAACAGAAAACTAATATAAGCACCCAGAGACAACATGTATGTGTCCACATGGCTTCATCTTCAGGATTTAGGAGCTGGAAAATTAGGTAACTCTTCCACCTTAATTAAACAATATTAAAAGAGCTATCACTTCAAAAAAATAAAGGTTTAAATGCCAAAAAATTAAAAGTAACTATAGCTACAAAAATTTGTAAATGAGGGGCTTCCCTGGTGGCGCAGTGGTTGAGAGGCTGCCTGCTGGTGCAGGGGATGCGGATTCGTGCCCCGGTCCGGGAAGATCCCACATGCCGCGGAGCAGCTAGGCCCCTGAGCCATGGCCGCTGAGCCTGCGTGTCCGGAGCCTATGCTCCGGAACGTGAGAGGCCACAGCAGTGAGAGGCCCGCGTACCGCAAAAAAAAAAAAAAAAAAAAAAAAAATTGTAAATGGTTACATAATATAGAAAGAGGTAGATTATAATATTAAAACATAAATTATCTTGGAGAGAAAGGGTAAAACTTTGTGATTGAAGTTGTCATTAACATAAAGTTGACTGTTATAACTAAAAAGATGTTTTATGTAAGCCTCATGACTTACAAAGCAAAAACGTTCAGTAGATACATACAAGATAAAGAAAAGGGAATCAAATTCCTTGATTACAAAAAAATCATCAACCCAGAAAGGAAAACAACACAACAGGAAGACAGGAACAAGGAAACTACAAAAAGCCAGAGAAGAATAAGATGGCATTGGTCAACCTTACCTATCAATGATTACTTTCAATGTTATTGGATTAAATTCTCCAATAAAGAGGTATAAAGTGGCTGAATGGATTAAAAACAAGACCCAACTTATGCTGCCTGCAAGAGACTCACTTCAGCTTTAAGGACACACACAGATTGAAAGTGAAGAGATGGAAAAAGATATTCTATGCAAATGGAAAGCAAAAGAGAGCATGAATAGCTGTACTTATATCAGACAAAATAGACTTTAAGTCAAAAACTGTAACAGGAGACAGAGAGGTATTTATTTAATGATAATTCATTGAGACTATATAACAATTATAAATATATATGCCCCAAACATTACAGAACTTAAATAAGTTAAGCACAAGTGGTAACTGATCTAAAGGGAGAAATAGACAAGGATACAATAATAGTAAGGGACTTCAGTACCCCATTTTCAACAATGGATAGATCATTCAGATAGAAAATCAACAAGGAAACATTAGATTTGAACCATACTTTAACCAAGTGGAAGTAATAGACATATGTAGAACATTCCATCCAACAGCAGCAGAATACACATTCTTCTCAAGCACACAGGGAACATTCTCCAGGATAAATATGTATTAAGCCACAAAACAAGCCTTAGCAAATGGACGATGATTGAAACTACACCAAGTATCTTTTCCAACCACAGTGGCATGAAATTAGAAATTAATAACAGGAGGAAAACTGGAAAATTCACAAATATGTGAAATCAAACAGCATACTCCTGAATAACCAATGGGACAAAAAGAAATTTGAAAAGAAATTTTTAAAAAATCTTGAAACAAAATAAAATAGAAATATGACATACCAAAACTTATGGAAATCACCAAAAGCAGTTCTTAGAGTGAAGATTTTAGTGATAAATGCCTACATTAGGAAAAAGGAAAGGTCTCAAATAAATAACTACCTTTGCACCTCAAGGCACTAGAAAGAACAAAGTAAGCCCAAAGTTAGCAAAAAGAAGGAAATTACAAATATCAGAGCTGAAATAAATTAAATAGAGAAAGGAAAAAGATCAATAGATCTAAGCTGTTTTTTGGACAATATAAACAATATCGACAAACCCTTAGCTAAACTAACTAAGAAAAACAGAGAGAAGACTCAGATAAAATCCAAAAGGAAGGAGGAGACATTAAAATTGATAAAACAGAAATAAAATGGCTCATGAGGCTGCTATGAACAATTATGTGCCAACAAATTGGAATGACCTAGGAGAAATGCATAAATGCCTAAAAACATGTAACTTATCAAGATGGAATCATGAAGAAATAGAAAATCTGAACAGACCAGTTTCTAGTAAGAGAGTGAATCAGTAATAAAAAAATCTCCCAACAAAGCCCAGACCAAATGGTTTCACTGGTGAATTCTACTAAACATTTAAAGAAGAATTAACACCAATCCTTCTCAAACTCTTCCAAAAAATTGAAGAGAAGTGAACACTCCCAAACTAATTTTACAAGGCCAGCTTTAACCTGACACCAAAACGAGATGAGGACACTATAAGAAAATAAAACCACAAGCTAATATTCTTGATGAATATAAATGTAAAAGTTCTAAAAAAAAAATAGTAGCAAACTGAATTCAACTGTACATTAAAAGGATCATACACCACAATCAAGTGGGATTCATCCCTGTGTTGCAAGGATGATTCAACATATGGAAATCAGTAAATATGATACACAACATTAACAAAATGAAGGATAAAAATCATATGATCATTTCAATAGATGCAGAAAAATCATTTGACAAAGTTCAATATCCTTTCATGATAAAGGCTCTCAACAAATTGGATATAGAAGGAATATACCTCAACAGAATAAAGGCTATTTATGACAAACCCATGGCACACATCAAACTCAACAGTTAAAGGTTAAAAGCTTATCCACTAATATCAGAAAAAGTCAAGGGTGCCTACACTCACCATTCATATTCAACATAGGACTGTAAGTTTTAGAGTAATCAGGCAAGAAAAAGAAATAAAAGGCAACCAAATTGGAAATAAAAAAATAAAGCTCTCTGTTTCCATATGATAAGAATTTTTATATAGAAAACCCTAATGACTCCTCCAAAAAAAACTGTTAGAGATTATCAATGAATTCAGTAAAGTTGTAAGATACAAAATCAACATACAAAAATCAGTTGTGTGTCTGTACATAATAATGAACTATTGAAAAATATAAAACATCACCATGTATAATAGCATCAAAAGGAATAAAATACTTAGAAATAAATTTAACCAAGGAGGTGAAATATCTGAACACTGAAAATTACAAGACATTGATGAAAGAAATTGAAGAACACACAAATGAATGGAAAAATATTCCATATTCAGAGATCAAAAGAATTAATTTTGTTAAATGTCCATATCACACAAGGCCATCTGTAGATGCAATGCAATCCCTATCAAAATTCCAGTGACATATTTCACAGAAATAGAAAAAGCAATCCTAAAATTTGTGTAGAACCATAAAAGACAACAAATAGACAAAGTAATCCTGAGGAAGAAGAACAAACCTGGAGGCATCATGCTTCCAGCTTTCCAACTATATTACAAATCTATAGTAATCAAAATGGTATAGTACTGGCATAAAAATAGACCCATAGACCAATGGAACAGAATAGAGAGCCTGGAAATAAGCCCACATATATACAATCAACTAATATTTGTCAAGGGAGCCAAGAAGACTCAATGGGGAAAGGATAGTCACTTTAATAAATGATGTTGGGAAAACTGGATAACCACTTGCCAAAGAATGAAATTGGACCCCTTACACCCCTCACAAAAATTAACTCAAAGTGAATTGAAGACTTAACTGTAAAAACCATAACTGTAAAGCAACTAGAAGGTAACATAGGGGAAAAGTTTCTTGATTGGTCGCAGCAAAGATTTTTTGGATGTGACACCAAAAGTGCAAGCAACACAAGCAAAAATAAACTAGTAGGACTATATCAAGCTAAAAAGCTTCCACACAGCAAAAGAAACAATGAACAAAATGAAAAGGCATCTTATGGAATAGGAGAAATATTTGCAAACCATATTTCAGATAAGAGGTTAATATCTAAAATATATGAGGAACTCATACACCTCCATAGGAACAAACCCAAGAATCCAATTAAAATATGGGCAAAGGACTTGAACAGTTTTCCAAAGAAGACATACAGTTGGCCAATAGGTACATGAAAACGTGCTTGAATCACTAATTGTAGAAATGCAAGTCAAAACCACAGTGAGATATTACCTCACACCTATTATCAAATCAAAAAGACAAGAAACAACAAGTGTTGATGAGGCTATGGAGAAAAAGGGAATGGCGTTTTGTTGGTGAGGATGCAAATTGGTACAGCCACTGTGGAAAACAGTATGGAGGTTCCTCAAACAATTAAAAATGTAACTACGATTGGATTCAGTACTCCCACTTTTGAGTATATATCCCAAGGAATTAAAAACACTATCTTTTTTGGTTTTTGAAGTACAGTTCATTTACAATGTTGTGTTAGATTCAGGTGTACAGCAAAGTAATTCAGTTTATATATATATATATATACATACATATTTTTTACAGATTCTTTTTCATTATAGGTTATTACAAGATATTGAATATGGTTCCCTGTGCTATACAGTAGGTCCTTGTTGTTTATCTGTTTTATATATAGTAGTGTGTATCTCTTAACCCCAAACAACTAACTCCCCCACCACCTTCCCTTTTGGTAATCGTAAACTTGTTTTCTATGTCTGTGAGTCTATTTCTGTATTGTAAATAAGTTCATTTGTATCTTTTTTTTTTTTTTTAGATTCCATGTATAAGCGATATCATATGATATTTGTCTTTCTCTGTCTGACTTACTTCACTTAGTATGATGATATCTAGGTCCATCCATGTTGCTGCAAATCGCATTATTTCATTCTTTTTTATGGCTGAATAATATTCCATTTTACACACACACAAACACACACACACACACACACACAAATGTTGAGCATCTTTTCATGTGCCTGCTGGCCATCTGTATGTTTTCTTTGGAGAAATGTCTATTTAGGTCTTCTGCCCATTTTTTTTTTTATTGAGCTATATGAGCTGTTTGTATATCTTGGATATTAATCCCTTGTTGGTTGCATCATTTGCGATATATTTTCCTCCCTTTCTGTAGGTATTTTCATTTTGTTTATGGTTTCCTTTGCTATGTAAAAGCTTTTAAGTTTAACTAAGTGCCATCATTTATTTTTCTTTTGTTTCCATTACTCTAGGAAATGGATCCAAAAAAATATTGCTGCAATTTATGTAAAAGAGTGTTTTCCCATGTTTTCCTCTAGGAGTTTTATAGTATCTGGTCTTACATTTAGGTCTTTAATCCATTTTGAGTGTGTTTTTGTATATGGTGTTAGAGAATGTTCTAATTTCATTCTATTACATGTAGCTGTCCAGTTTTCCTAGCACCACTTATTGAAGAGACTGTCTTTTCTCTATTGTATATTCTTGCCTCCTTTGTTTCAGATTAATTGACCATAAGTGAATCAGTTTATTTCTGGGCTTTCTATCTTGTTCCACTGATCTATGTGTCTGTTTCTGTGTCAGTACCATACTGTTTTGATTACTGTAGCTTTGTAGTATAGTCTAACGTCAGAGAGCATGATTCCTCTAGCTCCATTCTTCTTTCCCAAGATTGCTTTGCCTATTCGGGGTCTTTTGTGTTTCTGTACAAATTGTAAAGTTTTTGTTCTAATTCTGTGAAAAAAGCCATTGGTAATTTGAGAGAGATTGCATTGAATCTGTAAAGTGCCTTTGTAGTAAGGTCATTTTAAGAGTATTGATTCTTGGTGCACATGCCCAGGCTGCAGCCAACCCGGCAAGAGAATCCACCTTGAGCTGAGGGGAGAAGGCCTTCAAACTCTCCCAAAATTTCAGGGACCTCCTTCTCCTCTCCAGTTCACCTCCTCAGTGCTGGCTGCCACTGCCCACTCAGCCCCAGTGAAGTAGACTTCCAAGGTCACTGCTTTGACCTAGGACATGTGGCCATGCAGTAGGCCACCACTCAGCCTTTGGTGAAGAACCACATGGTCACCAGGGTATTGGTGCTCTGAAAGGGTGTCAGACCTGAGCTTCTGAGGTGGGAGAGCCGAATTCAGGACACTGGACCACCAGAGACCTCCCAATCCCATGTAATATCAATCAGTGAGAGCTCTCCCAAAGATCTCCATCTCAATGATAAGACCCAGCTCCACTCAACGACCGACAAGCTCCAGTGCTTGACACACCATGCCAAACAACTAGGAAGACAGGAACACAACCCCACCCATTAGCAGAGAGGCTACCTAAAATCATAATAAGTTCATAGACACACCAAAACAAACCACTGGACACAGTCCTACCCACCAGAACACAAGATCCAACCTCATCCACCAGAACACAGGCACCAGTCCCCTCCACCAGGAAGCCTACACATCCCACTGAACCAAGCTTACCCACTGGGGGCAGACCAAAAACAACAGGAACTACGAACTTGCAGCCTGCGGAAAGGAGACCCCAAACACAGTAAGTGAAGCAAAATGAGAAGGCAGAGAAGCAAGCAGCAGATGAAGGAGCAAGGTAAAAACCCACCAGACCAAAGAAATGAAGAGGAAATAGGCAGTCTACCTGAAAAAGAATTCAGAGTAATGATAGTAAAGAGGATCCAAAATCTTGGAAATAGAATGGAAAAAATACAAGAAACATTTAGCAAGGACCCAGAAGAACTAAACAGCAAACAAACAATGATGAACAACACGATAAATGAAATGAAAAATTCTCTAGAAGGAATCAATAGCAGAATAACTGAAGTGGAAGAACGGATAAGTGACCTGGAAGATAAAATAGTGGAAGTAACTACTGCAGAGCAGAATAAAGAATGAAAAGAATTGAGGATGGTCTCAGAGACTTCAGGGACAACATTAAACACACCAACATTCAAATTATAGGGGTCCCAGAAGAAGAAGAGAAAAAGAAACGGACTGAAAATATATTTGAAGAGATTATACTTGAAAACTTCCCTAATGTGGGAAAGGAAATATTCAAGTCCAGGAAATGCAGAGAGTCCCATATAGGATAAATCCAAGGAGAAACACGTCAAGATATATTAATCAAACTATCAAAAATTAAAAACAAAGGAAAAAAATAAAAGCAACAAGGGTAAATCAACAAATAACTTACAAGGGAATCCCCATAAGGTAAACAGCTGATCTTTCAGCAGAAACTCTGCAAGCCAGAAGGGAGGGGCAGGATATATTTAAAGTGATGAAAGAGGAAAACCTACAATCAGGATGACTCTACCCAGCAAGGATCTCATTCAGATTCAACGGAGAAATTAAAAGCTTTAGAGACAAGCAAAAGTTAAGAGAATTCAGAACCACCAAACCAGATTTACAACAAATGCTAAAGGAACTTCTTTAGGCAGGAAACATGAGAGAAGGAAAAGACCTACAATAACAAACCCAAAACAATTAAGAAAATGGTAATAGGAAAATACATATAGATAATTGCCTTAAATGTAAGTGGATTATATGCTCCAAACAAAAGATGTAGACTGGCTGATGGATACAAAAACAAGACCCGTATATATGCTGTCTACAAGAGACCCACTTCAGACCTAGGGACACATACAGATGGAAAGTGAGGGGATGGAAAATGATACTCCATACAAATGGCAATCAAAAGAAAGCTGGAGTAGCAGTTCTCATGTCAGACAAAGTAGACTTTAAAATAAAGACTGTTACAAGAGATAAAGAAGGACACTACATAATGATCAAGGGATCAATCCAAGAAGAAGATACAACAATTGTAAATATTTTTGCACCCAACATAGGAGCACCTCAATACATAAGGCAAATGCTAACAGCCATAAAAGGGGAAATCGACAGTAACACAATCATAGTAGGGGACTTTAACACACCACTTTCACCGATGGACAGAGCATCCAAAATGAAAATAAATAAGGAAACAGAAGCTTTAAATGACACATTAAACAAGATGGACTTAATTGATATTTATAGGATATTCCCTCCAAAAACAATAGAATACACTTTCTTCTCAAATGTTCATGGAACATTCTCCAGGATAGATCATGTCTTGGGTCACAAATCAAGCCTCAGTAAATTTAAGAAAATAGAAATCGTATCAAGTATCTTTTCCGACCACAGTGCTATGAGACTAGGTATCAATTACAGGTAAAAAACTGTAAAAAATTACAAAGGAGGCTAAACAATCACTACTAGATAACCAAGAGACCACTGAAGATATCGAAGAGGAAATTAAAAAATACCTAGAAATAAATGACAATTAAAACACGATGACCCCAAACCCTTGGGATGCAGCAAAAGCAGTTCTAAGAGGGAAGTTTACAGCAATACAATCCTACCTCAAGAAACGAGAAACATCTCAAATAAACAACCTAACCTTACACCTAAAGCAATTAGAGAAAGAAGAACAAAAAACCCCCCAAAGTTAGCAGAAGGAAAGAAATCGTATAGATTAGATCAGAAATAAATGAAAAAGAAATGAAGGAAACAATGGCAAAGATCAATAAAACTAAATGCTGGTTCTTTGAGAAGATAAACAAAATTGATAAACCATTAGCCAGACTCATCAAGAAAAAAAGGGAAAAGACTCAAATCTACAGAATTAGAAATGAAAAAGGAGAAGTAACAACTGACACTGCAGAAATACAAAGGATAATGAGAGATTACTACAAGCAACTATATGCCAGTAAAGTGGACAACCTGGAAGAAATGGACAAATTCTTAGAAAAGCACAACCTTCTGAGACTGAACCAGGAAGAAATAGAATATATAAACAGACCAGTCATAAGCACTGAAATTGAAACTGTGATTAAAAATCTTCCAACAAACAAAAGCCCAGGTCCAGATGGCTTCAGAGGCGAATTCTATCAAACATTTCGAGAAGAGCTACCACCTATCCTTCTCAAACTCTTCCAAAATGTAGCAGAGGGAGGAACACACCCAAACGCATTCTACAAGGCCACCATCACCCTGATTCCAAAACCAGACGAAGGTGTCACAAAGAACACTGCAGGCCAATATCACTGATGAACAAAGATGCAAAAATCCTCAACAGAATACTAACAAACAGAATCCAACAGCACATTAAGAGGCTCATACACCGTAATCAAGTGGGGATGATCTCAGGGATGCAAGGATTTCTCAATATATGCAAGTCAATCAGTGTGATACTCCATCTTAACTAATTGAAGGATAAAAACCATATGATCACCTCAATAGATGCAGGAAAAGATTTTGACAAAATTCAACACCCATTTATGTTAATGGTGTTATGTTCTAGGCCTCCAGAAAGTAGGCCTAGATGGAACTTACCTCAGCATAAGAAAGGCCATATATGACAAATCCACAGCCAACATTGTTTTCAATGGTGAAAAACTGAAACTATTTCCTCTAAGATCAGGAACAAGACAAGGTTGCCCACTCCCACCACTGTTATTCAGCATAGTTTTGGAAGTTGTAGCCACAGCAATCAGAGAAGAAAAAGAAATAAAATGAATCCAAATTGGAGAAGAAGAAGTAAAACAGTCACTGTTTGCAGATGACTTGATA